>NC_041383.1:554077713-554133170 GCF_002162155.2 Triticum dicoccoides
TGAGCGGTGGCGTTGCCTCTGGATGAACAGGACCCCGTGGTGTGGAGGGCTGGATGAACAGGACGACCCCGTGAAGGGCTGGATCAACAGTAGACGGTGGAGAGGTGCCCTTGAAGGGGTGGTTGAACAGTATCCGGTGGAGTAGCGCGCGGTGGAGGCTGGATGAACAGGATCCCGTGGAGGCTGGAGGAGGTCGATGGTAGCCCATGGAGTCTGGAGCAGGTCGACGGTGGAGATGAACACTATCCCGTGGAGTCTCGTTTTGCGGTACGCCACACCCCTCCCAATGAACAGGACCCCTGTTTCGACCGTAGCGCTCCAACACAAGTCCGTTTCGTCCGTTTTGCGGTATGCCACACCCCTCCCGATCAACAGGACCCCTGTTTTGACCGTAGCGCTCCAACACAAGTCCGTTTTGTCCATTTTGCGGTACGCCACACCCCTCCCGATCAACAGGACCCCCATTTCGACCATAGAAGGTCCATTTCCTCCGTTTTGCGGTACGCCAGACCCCTCCCGATGAACAGGTTCCCATTTCGAACGTGGCCGGTCGAACACAAAGTCGTTTCCTCCATTCTGCGGTATGCCAGGCCTTGTTTCCATCGCCTGTTCTGTCCAAGCCCTTCCGATGAACACGACGATGCATTCCGTTCCGACCCAGCCGGTTGGCTCCCACGTGTTCCGTTGCCTCCCGATGAACACGACGCATTCTATTGCTTCCCCATGAACACGATGCATTCCGTTTCCTCCCCATGAACACGACGACGACGCTGTTTCTCCGTTTCGACCCAGCCATGTACACGAGTCATGGCCGTACATATGCGCGAGTAGGCGTTCGAGACCCCGCCCGTATGTACACATACGTGGACATATTTTCTTTATTGCACACTGGCCGCTGTACGTACATGTACGTGCTACGTGCGCGCCTCTACTACGACACGTACGCGCCTCTACTACGACACGTGTACGCCTCTACATCGACCAGTATATATGTATGTACACGTTCACGACCAGAATGACAACGCTGCGTACGCTTGACCAGGTGGGTCCCGACTGTCGGGCACTTCTTTGCCTGCGAAGATGTAGCTGGTGGGTCCCAGCAGTCAGGGGGTGAATTGTTTTTTTTCCCGGACACACTTCCTTGCGTGCGAAGATGTAGCTGGTGGGTCCCAGCAGTCAGGGGGAAATGTTTTTTCCGCAAAATACGGTGGCCCGTCTGGTGGGTCCCCGCTGTCAGGTGGAGGAATAATTATTTCGCGCGTAATAAGGAGGCACTTCCTTGCTGCGGCCGTGGACCCAGCTGTCAGCCTCTCCATGTACAGTCCACGTCCGATGGAAGCCGTTCCTTGACCATGTTGACCACGCCACGTCGAGAGCACCAGGGCGGTGGACGACGGCAAGGCCTAGGAAGGGGACAATGCGGAGCCGGGGAAGACGCGACAGTGGATGCCCACGCGTAGAGGAGTACGAGGGTTCATTGGTTCACTGTGGTGTGAGGTTGCCGTCGCCGCAGAATAACAGGGGGTGTGGGTGAGTCGAGGGATGGCCCGGCCAGCGGTGGGAGTAGTAGGGGGCGGTGAGGCCTCCGCTGCATCGCAGCCGGCCACGAGAGGCAGGAGCATGAGGCACGACCGGCGCTGGTTTGGGAGGCTGGAGCAAGAAGACCAGAGGTTGAAGAAGCACTACGGCCATTGGATGGACATCGTACGGTCACTGGAGCTAGAATCGTGCATATTGACTAAGTTGACAAAGGCCTCTATCCCCGTTAACTTAGTAGGCCCACAAGTCAGCCTGCCACTATACTGGGTCCCAGCTAACAGGGGTAGTATTCATTTTTTTGTGCGTAATAAGGAGGCACTTCCTTGCGTGCGAAGATATAGCTGGTGGGTCCGAGCTGTCAGTGGCGATAACATTTTTTCGCAAAATACAGAGGCCATTTCGGTGGGTCCCTGATGTCAGGTGGAGGAATCATTATTTTGCGCATAATAAGGAGGCATTTCCTTGCGTGCGGCCGTGGACCCAGCTGTCGGCCTCTCCACGTATAGTCCACTTCAGATGCATGTCGGTCATTGACCATGTTGACCAGGCCGCACCGACAGCACCAGGGTGGTGGACGACGGCGAGGCCTAGGAAGGGAATGACACGGAGGCTGGGAAGACTCGGCAGTTGTTTCCCACATGGAGGGGAGTACGACTGTACGAGGGTTTACTGGTTCGTCTACCGTCGCCGGAGAATAATAACAAGTGCGGGTGAGTAGAGGGATGGCTAGGCCAGCGATGGGAGTACGATGGGGCGGTGAGGCCTGCGCGGCAGCATAGCTGGCCGCGGGGAGGAGTGAGCAGGCAGTCCCGCCGACGCTTGTTTGAGCGGCTGGAGCAGGAAGAGCAGAGATTGAAGAAGCACGACGGTCGTTGGATTGACATCATATGGTCACTTGAGCTAGAATCGTTCATATTGACTAAGTTGACAAAGCCCTCCATCCCCGTCAACTTTGTAGGCCCACAAGTCAGCCTCCTACCATGGTGGGTCCCAGCTAGCAGGGGGAGTATTCATTTTTTTGTGCGTAATAAGGAGGCACTTCCGGTGGGTCCGAGGTGACAGCGGGGGAACGTTTTTTTGCGAAATACGGTGGTCCATCTAGTGGGTCCCAACAGTCAGGGGGAAACGTTTTTTCGCGAAATACGGTGGCCCGTACAGTGGGTCCCAGCTATCAGGGGGAAACGTATTTTTTCATGAAATATTTGTGGCCCGTCCGGTGGGTCCCTGCTGTCAGGTGGAGGAATAATTTTTTTGCGCGTAATAAGGAGGCACTTCCTTGCGGCTGCCGTGGACCCAACTGTCAGCCTCTCCACGTATAGTACTCTTCCGATGGAAGTCGGTCGTTGACCACATTGACCACGCCGCACCGAGAGCACCATAGCGGCGGACGACGGTGAGGCCTATTAAGGGGACGACGCGGAGCCGAGGAAGACGTGGCAGTGGATGCCCACGCAGAGCGGAGTACGAGGGTTCACTGGTTCGGCTGCGGTGTGAGGCTGCCGTCGCCGCAGAATAACAGGGGGAGTGGGTGAGTGGAGGGATGACCTAGCCAGCGGTGGGAGTAGTATGGGGGCGGTGAGGCCTCCGCGGCAGCACAGCCGGCCACGGGAGGCAGGAGCATGCGGGACGACCGGCGCTGCTTTGGGCGGCTGGGGCAAGAAGACCAGAGGTTGAAGAAGCACTACGGTCGTTGGATGGACATCGTTGACCATGCCGCACCGAGAGCACCACGGCGGTGGACGACGGCGAGGCCTACGAAGGGAATGACACGGAGCCGGGGAAGACACGTCAGTGGCTGCCCACACGATGGAGAGTACGAGGGTTGACTAGTTCGGCTGCCGTCGTCGGAAAATAATAGGAGGTGTGGGGGAGTAGAGGGATAGACAGACCAGGGATGCGAGTATGATGGGGTCCTGAGGCCTGCCCGGCAGCATAGCCGACCACAGGAGGCGGGAGCAGGCAGTTCCGATGGTGCTAGTTTGGGAGGCTGGGGCAGGAAGATTAGAGACTGAAGAAGCACGATTGTCGTTAGATTGACATCTAACGGTCTGACACTAGTAGAGTCGATTGTTGACTAAGTTTCTTTTTTGGGAAACCTTGTGTACGCATAAACTTAGTAGGCCCACAAGTCAGCCTCCAAATCTGTGGCAGACAACATAAAGCCCATTTGCTATTTTTTATAATTTGCAGCCCATTTGCTAATTCTTAAGTAATTTATTACAGCCCATTTAATGCCCAGGACCACGGTCAAAAAGTTCAACCTTATTTTGCATATATCGGTGGAGTCCGAACTGTTGTAATCCCGAAATGATAAACATTTTTTAAGAACTTATTGATTTGCCAAAAAAATTGTTTTATTTTTGTAAGCAAATAAGACGTGGGACAATTGAGTTGGTTTAAGGGAAAACCAGTGGTAAAAAAATCAGCGCTGGGTTGGAAATAACAACAAAAATAAGGATGTGAATGTGAAAAGGGAATTTTATGTGTTTTCAATATAATGATACATGTATATGAACTAGTAAAACTATAGGCAGAGATTAGAAAACAAATGTAGGACATGCATTTCAAGAGGAAAATAGAACTGGGCTGTGTGTTTGATTCAGTAAAATACTGCCTGCAGATGTTGTAAGACAAAATATAACTAACGCTGGCGGGCCTGTTATGGGCTGGGCCTGTTAAAAACAAAACCAACCCTCGGCTGTCTACAGCCCAGTTGAAACTTGCTCGACCGGAAAAACAATATACGTGCTCAATAAACGAGAGAATTCTGCAAGTACAGACTGATAACTAGGAATTGGAGAACTGGGAATTCGAATGGCAGGTACTTATGCTACCCATCAAATAAAAATCAGGTGATTCGTTTCGAAACAAATGATTCAGCTTTATATCCACGTCGACCCTCGGCATGATGGTTGGAAGCAAATGCAAGTTCATACCAAAAGATCGTTAACAACAATACCAACTTGCGGACGACAAGGTAGTACAACTACCAATACCACACTAACTTATAATCTTTTTACTCCTGGCCCTAGTGTCCGTCTGGTATAAAATCTTGCAGAAGACCAGCTCCCGCTCCTTGTCTTGCTCCAGGTCCCCGAGGTGGTACTGGTGCATCACCCAGTTGGTCCTCTGCTGGTCAAAGTTCTTGTTGGTGTGCAGCACCAGAACCTTTTTTGCTGCCCGTCTGTCGGCTGTTGACCATCACCGGCAAGGTATTGCCGGTCTTGTACCACATCGCGTGCATGCCGCACTTCGACTGTATCTTGCGACGCATCCACGTGCCCCTTTTGAACGCCCTGGAATTGCGCTGGAAGAAATGCTTCCTTAGGCCACTCAGTGTGATACCCGCAGTATTGTGGAATACATGTTTTAGTGTACGTAGTTGGCATTTTCATAACATCTTTGGCATGTTGCAGTCACTTGTTTCACTTTTTATTAACTGTCAAATTGTAATTGCTTCACCAGGTCTGCGTCTAAGAAGAAAAATAGAGCTATAAACAAAGGAATATGTTTGTGCAAGTAGACGGCCGATCGATGTCTTACCTGGAAGTTTCTCAGGTTGGGTGTAGCATATGTCGTGCTCGCTGTCAATGGTTGGTATGAACAAATTGCTGAGAGACTGAAATCTCGCGCTATCAGCACTCACTTTGGCCTCTAGGTGCTCGATCAGCTCCTGATCCGTGGGATCAAACTTGACGCCAGCCGGCAGCACCGGCCAATCCTTCTTCGACTTGCATCGATAATTCCAGTTATATGGTACTCAATGTATGATCAATCGACTGTTTTAAGTGAATGATGAAAGATTTCGACAGATAAATGGTACTCCAAATCTGAAGTCCAGAATACCCGAACACGCCGCCGGGGTTCTTGTGTCACCTCACGCGCAGCGTGTTGTCACGTCAATTCAATGTGTGGACATGATGAATAGTTTGACCGACGTATACTAGTACTGCTACTGTACTACTTACTAGTCGTATTTAGTGTCACAATTTATACATAGGTTTAACTAACAAGTACACACTTGAAGCCTAACTGAAGCTTGATGCCTTTCACACATTGAAGATTATCTGGCAACAAGCTGTGTCGACGAATCTCTGGATATGGTGATTCATGAAACCCATGGTATGATGTGTAAACACAGTCCTCCAATGGAAGTTGCATAGCACAGTAATCATTGCCGGTGATATGATCAATGATTGGTTGGATGATCGGATAACTAAGCCCGAGGAACAAGGAGTCGTTGCCGAGGCTATAAACCCGCCTCCAGTTGAATACGCCTGGCCCGACGAAGCTGGGATCTTTCTCGAACACGAAGCAACCATAGCCATGAATGTCACGAACGCCCCACGCATTGTATTGCATGTGGTTTGATGTAATGGTTTGGTCAATTTGGTACATGCGAATGAGCATCAAATAACCACCGTTAGTTGAACAAGCGATAAACCAGCACCCATCGGCTGGCATGATTCTAGGTCCTGGAATCATGAAGGCCAGCGCATTTGCATCTGCTGCAGCAATTCAAATTGGAGACCAAAAGGACAAAAATAAACAATCATGTTCAGAGTATGTGTGGAATTAAGATTATTGTAACAGTGACACATATCATAGACAGAGAATTGCAATGTCGTGGTCATAATCATACCCCAAGCTAAGAAATAAGCCAATGGCTTTCATATTCTAGCAATATGCCATAGTTCAAACATCATGTAACAATGAGAGGAAAACAGCTATGACATCGCCTACTCATATTCTACCATAGCACTTACTACTACTGTTCTCATATCAACTCTAAGCAATAACATGCGTTGTTATAAAAATCTTGTAAACGAGAGTAACATATAGCAATCATGATGTTATGCTCATAATATGTATTCTAACAATCATTAGATGCCAATTGTTCTCATATCAACTCTAACAATAACATGTGTGGTCATAAAAATCTAGGAAATGAGAGGAAAATATAGGAATGATGTGGTTATAGACATGCTATGTATTCTAAATTTGTAACAAATGAACAGGAAGTCGTATTCTTAAGGTAAAGATGAGATGAGATAGAACAATTACACGATGATAGATTCCGCCAGTATAGGCAGCCAATCTGTGCGTTGACCGCGTAAACGATGCCATCGTGCAGTATAGCATCAGACAGAAATGTTGCCTCAATAGGATTGATGATGAGCCATAACCATGTATGGCAACAAGATTCTAGATAGACTAATCCCATGTTGAACAAGGCAATGAGCTTGTAATCCATGTAGTCTTCTGTTGGTGTGGGAACTTCGCAAATTACAACTTTATGCAAACAGAGGTCGAGCCAAAAGCTTGATGCGTCTCGTGCGTAGTAGGCAGGAGTGTCCGGCGGGCCGCGAGGCTCGATGGCGGCAGTATCCAACGATGGAAGGGTGATCTCTTGCTGGGTGTAGATATCCATGAGACGCCACAGACTACCAGATTGGTGGATGAGGATGATCCAGTTGGCCTTCATGCCCGCCCAGTAGTGGCCGCGCATGAAGGACATGTGGACGGGTAGTGGTAGCATGTCGTGGGGCACCACGACAACCTCCATAGGATCATCAAGTCGGTGTCTAGGCCACCTGCGAGGATTGGGCATCAGCAAGCAGGGTGTCTTGAAAAGAGCCAGCCGGTTGCAGAAGAGTAGACGGTACAAAGACACCGAGCATGCGGCCAGACGGACGGTGCTGAGTAGGTCCATACGATTACAGATCTGCTCCAAGAGAACATCGGGGAGGGAATTCCAATCGCGGCTCTACGTGTCAGTCGGTTCTGCCATTGGGGTTTTTGGTGCCTGCGAGCCAGCGGGGAAGTGGATTCGGGCGGGCGAGCGAAGAAGCTTCTCCTCGTGTGGCCGAGCAGTGAGAGGGGGGATATGGTATGCGCGAGCTACCAAGGAAGATGGCACGAGCGGGCGAGCAGTGAGTGGGGGTAAATGGTGTGCGGCCGACGATGGGGAAGAGAGGAGGAAGAAGAAGAGAGAAGGAAGAAGAGTGGAAGACGGGGAAGAAAGTGCATAAAATCTCAATTCTACTAGTACTACTACCAGGATATACCGTCCTTCGGAGTGTAAATAGTCACACCGATGACATGTGGGTCTACCACAAGAGGGCCCATATGTCAGTTAATGGAAGACAGAGGTGCGTAGGCGTATTTGCGGAACCGTGCTATACTGGCAATTATGATGGCAATACTGGGTAAGGCTGATTTAGTAACACCAACACGCTAGTTCAACTTATTAATTACATGTCCCATCTGCTGAAGCGTGTATTGTCATTTTACTGCGAAGACTAGTTGAATAGTTCCCTCTGACCGAGATGGGGAATAATGGATCGCAAGGACTTCCTTTCTACAGTATCCCTATGCCTCTACACTCACTTCACTCATTTTGCTCCGTACCTAGTCACTTGTTGAAATCTGTAGAAAGACAAATACTCCGTATTTGGGAACAGAGGGAGGCTTTTACTCCGTATTTGGGAACAGAGAGAGTATCACCATCTGGAGGGAACAGAGGAAGCTTGAAATATGAACATGTCAATGGGAGGGATTAAGCCCCATGCATGCAACATGCAACACTCACACGTACGCAACACTCACGCACCCATGCGGCACACAACACATGACGCAACACACACGCTCACGCTCAAGTGCTCAACCTACTCCCTACGTCCGTGAAATACTATACATTTAGAGATTTACACATTCACCAGGGCATAATTAACGCCCAAAAGTAACAGACTTATGTGTGCATGCGACCATTGAGAGAAGAAGATTAAATGAAGGCCGTTGCATGCTATAATTAAGGATAGACATGTAGCTTATACCTACATCACAAGTTGGTGCATTAGTGAATCAATATCGATTTAGATTAAAGGCTAAATGCATTGGAAGTGTAGATGTACATCATGTACTACACTCTTTGTTTTATAGCCGATGTACACTCTTTGTTGGAAGACCGAGGGAGTACACGTGCATGCACTCACATACACAGCTGGGCGGTTCGCGCGCAAGGGTTGGACTCCTGTCGCGCCTGCGTAAAGTTTTGTTTAACTGATTTCTTTGCTCTGCCAACTGATAGGTGGGACCCAGAAACCAAGTGACAATTTATCCAGTCAACAAAGTGATGTGTTGACTATGTGGCCGGTCAGTAGGGTGCAATACGGTGCTCTACGATGAGCTAGTGATCGTATAATCACCGCAAAACTAGATATAGTGACCGTAAAGAGTGTATTGTTACATACATTGACTGCCAGTGTATTTTCCTCATTTCAAATTAAGCCATATTAATCAGAAAGGACGTAGTATGGACTACTAGTACTAGTACTGCTTTGATGTGTCCCGTCAACTCACCGAACGAGGAGAATCTTGCTTACTACGCCTCTCCCTCGCCCGCGCGCACGGTGGTTCGCAGGACGAGGAGAGGGTTTTGACTACAGCACCCTCTCCCTCTCCCTTGCCCTCGCAGTGGACGTGCAACAGTTCAATCGGTGTCAGATTGCCAGAAGCATATTGTACTGTAGTATCATCATTGTTGGACCTTCCGAAGAGGCAAAGAGCCAAGTGCAAGTTTCACACGAGTACGAACTGTTGAACCTCCCGAAGAGGCAAAGAGCCAAGCGCAAGGTTTTATAGGAGTTGTCGTCCTAGCAGGAGTGTACTACAACTATAGCGAACGATGCTACTATATGATGCCGCCATGTCACGTATATCCAAAGCTGTGCCACCTTTTTTTCTCAAAGAGCGTGTTGGAGCCCGTGCAACAACCACACAAGTTGCACGTACACATAACACATTTACTAGTAATAAATTCTAAGGACAAATGCCAGTATGCCACACAAGTTCATCTCTAATTCATGTGATAAATTTGTGCACGACTAGTCTACATATATTCACAGCGCTACCATTCACAATTATCGTACTCCACTTACACGTTATAGATGGGCTACATGTCCTCCTCCAGGTTCCAGTCCCAGGTGTTCTTCATGGATGGCATGATCCATAGCGGTGGGCAACGGGAATCATTGTCGCAGCTTTCTAGACCGGTTCCACACGATGGAGACTCATCCAAGCTGAAGCGGCATAAATCAGGGATAGCGTGTCCCAGCATGTCATTCATCCCGCGGTGCGCACTGAAGACACAACCATGCTTCATGAACGGCAGGCCTTCCGTGTCGTGCACGGAAGGTGGCATCCGCTTCACAACGGGGTAGCTACCTCGATGAAAAGCGAGTACTCTCCAAGAGTGTTCCTCGTCACCCACGTAGCATCATGGGGGTCAAACTCGGCACCGTTCATCTGGTACACGCGGCATCCCAGATCTGGACACATGGTGACGTACATAGTCAAGGTCCATGCATAATAATGTTGTGCTCAAATATGGCGGTCAGTAATACTATGCAGCAAATAGTACTACTCTGGTATAGAGTAAGTAAAATAATCGGCTTATTATATATAGCCACTCTTGGCTACATGGATGAGATAGTAAGACATGGAAAAACAAAAATGGTGGCAGCTAGTGGGTTCAAGTCTTCAAGGGCCTAGCTAGCTATACACGTCCTCCAAGGTAAAAAATACTCCTACTAGTACTACTACTAAGTATACTACTAGTACAACAATGAAAGAGAAGGCGGGAGGGTTAAAAATGGAATACCTGGGTAGATGGTGACGGTCCGATCATGGTAGATTGTGTGACCAATTGCACATCAGTGGTACCATGGGTAACGACTACTAAGATAGTTGATCCCAATATGCCAAAGTCAGCTACAAGGTTCCAGGTTAGACCGAATCGCGAATGCAAATGCACATCCAGGATCGGCGATCTTATTTTGATCGGGGGATGACTTATCCCTGCAAAATAATGGAGTATCGTTAGGGATGCAATTGATGGTTTGTGCATTCCGTTTGTAATCTCCCGTACCATAGGGTGGCAACCAGATGAAACAAGTCCCCTCGCTTGTCACCGTGAAGATGCGGCCTAGATGGTGCACGGCGTCTTCGAACGTGTAGGGGTACAAATCTGCTGCCGCCAACATGCGCCAGCCTCTGCCTTTACTGCCTCTTGCATTGATGGCAATCCTTATGTGGAACACCACTATGAGATAGTAATCGTCGTAGCCGCGTCGCTTTGTTGGTGGGTCCGCAATTGCTATCTTCTTCAATCTCATGTAGGCATCATCATATGTATTCAAGCCCAACCAGTCTGCAAGACCGACCCCAATGGTGGAGAAGGGGTCTACCGGAACGGTTGCACTGCTGTGGATGTTGTGCAAAATGATGGTGGTATCTGGCCGGAGGTATGCAAGCCAATCTTCGTTGGCACCGACCCAGACCTATATATAAGACGGTGGGCAGCGGAGAAATTACGGGATGGAAATGGAATAACTAAGTACTACATGATCAAACTCCATTACTGACCTGCTCATCGGACAAAATCCGACTACCTCTCAACGTCGGGAACTCTAGCAGAGTCAACGTGCAAGCATGGCCAGGGAATGGTGGACTATTCGAAGGATTGTCCCATAGAAGAACCTTCTCCTCGAGGATGCATGGAAGACCAACAAGCATGGCTCCCAAGCTTGTTTAAGCAGCGTCTTGAAAAAGTTGGTGCAGGAAGCACCGAGTCTTGTTGCGGTGAGAACGTTGGAGCGGCGTGCGATTTCTCCTAGAGGATCGTCATCCAAGGTCTACCAGCACCGACGAGGAGGAGAACCGCTTGGCGAATCTGTGGGAGCAGCGACAAACTGCCTTCTCTTTGGGGGGAGGGGAACTAGCGAGGAGGAGATAAGAGCGTAGTAACTGAGGGAGTCCTGGATTAGGGGGTATCCGGACAGCCGGAGAGTATACATTGTCCGGACTATTGAAGCGTGGAGATACAAGACTCAAGACTTCGGCCCGTGTTCGAATGGGACTCTCCTTTGCGTGGAAGACAAGCTTGGCGATCCGGATATTGTGTTTCCTTCCTTGTAACCGACTCCATGTAAACCCTAGCCCTCTCCGGTGTCTATATAAACCGGAGAGGTTGGTCCTTAGAAGGCCGATCACAATTACAATCATACCATCATAGGCTAGCTCTTAGGGTTTAGCCTCTACGATCTCGTGGTAGATCTACTCTTGTACTACTCATATCTTCAGTATTAATCAAGCAGGAAGTAGGGTTTTACCTCCATCGAGAGGGCCCGAACCTGGGTAAACATTGTGTCCCTTGCTTCCTGTTACCATCAGCCTAGACGCACAGATCGGGAGCCCCTACCCGAGATCCGCCGGTTTTGACGCCGACATTGGTGCTTTCATTGAGAGTTCATCTGTGTCTTCGCTGCAAGGCTTGATGGCGCCTTCAATCATCAGCAACACAGTCCAGGGGGAGACTTTTCTCCCTAGACAGATCTTCGTGTTCGGCGGCTTCGCACTGCGGGCCAATTAGCTTGGCCACCTGGAGCAGATCGACAGCTACACCCCTGGCCACCAGATCATGTTCGGAAACCTAAACTACACGACGGACATCCGCGGAGACTTGATCTTCGACGGATTCGGGCCCATGCCAGGAGCACTAGACAGTCACGACGAGCATGGCTTTAACCTGCTGTCGGACAAAGCTCGGGATATCACCCCCACAGTAGCCTCGGATCTAAATCCGGAGTGGGCTGTGCTGGCTAAAGATGGAGGGCTGGACCCCGTCCCGCAGGCCGCACACTCATCGGCGGTGGAGCCAAACACGGGTCTCACCTCTGTGGTGGCCTGTGACTTCGGACCCCCAGATTCGCATCCGAATGTTGGTTCCTGTCCGCGCACTCCCGAGCCAGTGGAGCCAGGTTGGGCTCCGGTAATGGAGTTCACCGCTGCGGATATCTTCCAGCACTCGCCCTTTGGCGACATGCTAAATTCATTAAAAACTCTCTCTTTGATAGAAAATTCTGGGCCGAACTATGTCCGGCTCGAGTGGGAAGCTGGCGACGAAGAAATTCGTTACCCACCCACCACCCACTTCATAGCCACAGTTGATGATTTAACCGACGTGCTTGACTTTGACTCCGAAGGTATCGACGGTATGGACGATGATGCATAAGAAGATTCAGAATCTATGGGGTGCCGGACTTCCGCCTCGTCACACGACATATACATGGTGGATACACTCAAGGAGGACGACGGTGACAATCCGGAAGATAAAACCCCCGGGCAAAAGCCAAAGCGACGGTGCAGACACCGTTCCAAGTCCAGCAACCGTAAAAATAGCACCAGGAGCGCCAGAAGGATCGATACTCCGGTCAACCCCAAAGGCAACAACGACCATACAGAACCAGCGATGGAGCAGGAAGAACCAAGTCACGCCAAACACAGTTCGGAGCAGACGCCCAAGGACAATGATCCAGAGGGACGAGTTCATCAAACCGGCCCAGGACAAGGAGACAGTCCAGACGATGATGCATTCATCATTCCGGAAGAACGTGTGGAACGAGATAACCTCCACAGAAAGCTTATGGCCACAACAAGAAGTCTGAAGAAGCAGAAGCAACGGCTCAAAGCTGCACAGGAAACGCTCAACCGTAGATGGAATAAAGTGGTAGACACTAAAGAAAGATATGGCGACGATCGCCATACAAAGAGCTATCCAAAACGCAAGCTAGTGCCAGAATTCGACGACGAGGACGTTCCACCAAAGACTAATATGACCAGGAGGCCCAATGTACCGCTCCACAACCGCAACGGAACAGCCACCAACGCTGCGCACGATCTACGTGAGCACCTGGATAAGAAGGCTAGCGTAGCTAGGTCCATCTACAGATCTAAAGGACACACCTCGGCGAGGGACTATGGTCACCAAAACGATTACGCTAATCAAATACCAGTTCGGAATAAACACCAGACACAACAACAGCCGACCGCATGCGACAACACGTCCAGATATAGAGGGGCTGCTCACCCCCTGTGCTTCAGCGAAGAAGTACTGGACCATGAATTCCCACAAGGTTTCAAACCTGTGAACATAGAGGCATACGACAGAACGACAGACCCAAGGGTCTAGATCGAGGATTTTATCCTGCATATTCATATGGCTCATGGGGATGATCTACACGCCATCAAATACCTTCCACTAAAGTTGAAGCGACCAGCTCGACACTGGTTGAAAAGCCTCCCCAAAAATTCAATTGGGAGTTGGGAGGAACTTGAAGACGCTTTCAGGGCCAATTTTCAAGGGACTTATGTCTGGCCTCCGGATGCTGACGATTTAAGTCACATAATCCAACAGCCCAGAGAGTCCGCCCGCAAGATTTGGAACAGATTCCTCACTAAGAAGAATCAAATTGTCGATTGTCCGGACGCCGAAGCCTTAACAGCATTCAAACATAGCATCCGCGACGAGTGGCTCGCCATACACCTCGGCCAAGAAAAGCCAAGGACAATGGCAGCCTTAACAAGCCTTATGACCCGCTTTTGCGCGGGAGAAGACAGCTGACTAGCCCGTAAAGGCACCAGCGACCCCAGCACATCCGAAATAAGGGATGGCAACAAGAAGCCACGGCGTAATAAAAACAAATGCCAAAGCAAGGAAGAGAGCCCGGATAACACAAAGGTCTATGCCGGATTTAGGGGATCTCGACCTGATCAACAAAAGAAGCCATTTAAAGGTAGTAAAGAGGGACCGTCCGGTCTGAATAGAGTTCTAGACAAACTGTGCCAAATTCATGGCACCCCTGGCAAACCTACAAACCACACGCACAGAGAGTGCTGGGTCTTCAAGCAGGCCGGCAAATTAAATGCCGAACACAAGGGAAGGGATACACCAAGTGAAGACGAGGATGAACCTCGCCAGCCAAACACTAGGGGACAGAAAAAATTCCCGCTAGAGGTTAAAACAGTGAACATGATCCACACGACTTGGACATCCATGAGAAGGCACGAACACGCACATAGAGACGCGCGCGACATAGAGCCCATCGTACCCACACCCAGCTACTGGATATCTTATCCGATCACTTTCGATCACTTGGATGGTCGAACTAGTATTCAACATGGAGGATCAAAGGCCTTGGTGCTTGACCCAATAATCGACGGATACCGTCTCACCCGTGTCCTCATGGATGGCGGTAGTAGTCTCAATTTAATACACGAGGACACTGTCCGCAGGATGGGGATAAACCCATCCAGAATTAGTCAAAGCAACACCACCTTTGAAAGGGTGATACCAGGCGTTGAAGCCCACAACAGGGGCTCCGTCGTACTAGAGGTAACATTCGGCTCTCCAGGCAACTCCAGAAGCGAAGAACTACTCTTCATCATCGCACCCTTCCAAAGCGACTATCATGCATTGCTTGGAAGAACGGCCTTCACCCGCTTCAATGCATTGCCGCACTATGGCTACGTTACACTCAAGATGCCTGGTCCACGTGGCGTCATCACCGTTAGCGGAATCACAGAGCGCTCTTCATGCGCAGAGGAACACGCGACGGCCCTAGTGGCCGGACTATAAGCGGCCTCCAATATCGGAAAACATGACTGGTCATTAAGACCAAAGACATGGTTAGACGAGTCCGGTAGCCCGGATAAAATTGAACCAGGGCACCGTATATGTAATCCCATAGCGGACACCAGGGGCTATAAATATTTAATATACAACCCCACACTTGGCTCAACCTTATTGGCAGGCCAACATCTCACACTTTTACTATCCATCGCATACTTATGTTGTACTCTCCTACGAGTTTGCTTTTTTCACAGACAACGTTCACGTGATACCCTTCCAGGATACGGCACAATGGAGACAAAGGCGCAGACGTGCAGCAGGGCCCCGTTCAACAGGTTTCTTTTTAGATTAAGCCCATGTGTAAACCTTTTCTATTGCCTCTTGTTGTTTAACCATCCCATGGGTTCCATACCCACAGAGGATACTGCCGTTATTGGCATTTCGACACAACAGATTAATGCACGTACCTGGAAACATAGGGTTTATAATGAATGGGCATTCTTGAGCCCATCGTATGTTATAAAGTCTGAATACCTTCGGGAGTGTTCGGCGTCACGAGTTTGGCCTTATATGCATCAGGTCCGAATCATGTCTTTGGTCAAATGTTGGGTTTGCCCGGCTCCTGGGTTTGCCGCCTTACATTCCGTTATTATCGGCTAAGGTGGCCAAAGGAGAACTACTATGATTGTGCCCTGGTTATTCCGGACGAGCACCTCAGAAGAGAAAGTTGAAAACTGATTGTCATGATACAGCGAGAGACTGTTCAACCACTCGAAGACTTATCGGAATCTTAAGGATCCCTCCGCGTTAACGAAGGACCGTTTCCCGGTCATGTACACATGCGCTCATATCCGGATACAAGCGGAAGTACCAGGGGCTACATAGTAGCCCCACCATTAGACTCCCATGGCTAAGCAAAAGTGTTACAGCTATATAGTCCGGTTGCCTAGTTCGACGTGCGATCAACTCCTTAATGGACCAAGACGTTGCATCAAGTGTGATTATGCATATTTTTCTCGAACACCCCCGCATTATACGCGTGGGTGCTGAAGCCAACGACTGCTAACTTTCGGATTACATGTATATATATATATATATATATACAAAAAAGGCCGCACAGGAGACACAACAATACTTTCAGGCAAAAAGTATAAATATAGCCTCACAACCAAAATAACATTGTTTTTACAATGATCTGATTTGTCACTCGAACAAGACATTCTTCGATCACTGCGCCTCTATTAGGCGGGCACCTTCTGTGACCTGCGCCAAGTAGTGCTCGGCCGGATATTGACCCCCTGCTGGATCCTGGGTTGCTATAATGGTGGCCTCCATCTCCGTCCAATAGGCTTTAACGCGGGCAAGAGCCATTCACGCACCTTCTATGCACGCTGACCTCCTCATGGCGCCGATCCGAGGCACGGCCCCAAGGAATTGTTGCACCAAGCCAAAGTAACTGTCCGGCTTAGGCCCCTTCGGCTAAAGATGGTCTATTACAGACTGCATTGCTAGCCCGGACAGCCTGTGAAGCTTCGCTATGGCAGCCATCTTGTCACTTAACGGCAGCGGGCGAGTGGGAGCATTGAATTGCGACCAGAAAAGCTTCTCCACTTCCTTATCACCCTGATCTTTGAAGAACTTGACAGCGTCAGTTGTACTCTTTGCCAAATCCGCATACGCGTCCGCAGGACTCCAGCGTCCATCTAGGGGAGCGTACTTCGGATCGAAAAACTTCGTCCGCAGCAAGTAGGAGCCCCCAGCCGCAATTTTACCGGCCTGTTGAAGCTCCTCCCGTGCACCCCTGAGCTCGGTCCGTATTTCCTTGGTGGCATTAAGTGCCTTTTTCAGGTCGGCTATCTTTTCCTCGCTTCGGTGATGAGCAACCTGTTCGGCTCTCAATTCCTCGGCCGCCTTTAGGGCAGCCGCATTGCTAACCTGAGCTTGTTCCTTGGCCTGGACAAGTTCCGCCCGCAGGGCCTCCATGGCAGCAACACCATCTGCAGTCCAAACATACTGCATTAATATCATGCAACCTTCATATTTTCCTATACAAAGGAAGGCAGAGCACATACCTTGTGATTTGTCCAGCCGCTCGTTCACCAGCGTGATATCAGCATCAATCGATCCAATCTGCCTCATTAGTTCGGCAACTTCAACGGACTGGCCGTCGGCCGGACCCATAGGTACCTGCACATATTTGCAGCACAATCATTGGTTTATGATCCCCTGTTTGCCGCCTAGGGCGGGCAACCAGAGTCTCAGGGGCTACTATCTATATGGAGCACACCTAGCGCGTGCCTCACAGCCAAAAAATAGTGTATTCTTCACTACATACCTCAAAGCCTCTCAGCAGGCTTGTAAATGCTTCATTCAAGCCGCTTGTAGTGGATGAAAT
The DNA here is from genome assembly GCF_002162155.2 of Triticum dicoccoides. Lineage (NCBI taxonomy): Eukaryota > Viridiplantae > Streptophyta > Magnoliopsida > Poales > Poaceae > Triticum > Triticum dicoccoides. The sequence goes on from NC_041383.1 coordinate 554,095,119, forward strand.
CTTCTTGAGCACTGCACTCATTAATGAGTGGTGCTCCTCCAAGAGCGCGGCTCGCTCTAGTACGCCTGTTAGCACGTCCGGCCGAACATTGAACTGTGCCGGACCCTTCCCATCACCGCCCGTGGGAGCCAAATGCTCCGGGCTCTGGGCGGCTGATGGATTGGCTTCCGGCTTCGGCAGATCCGGACTCCTCTGTGACGACACCTCGGTGTCGTCCGCTTCATGAGTCGGAGAGGCGGGTGGGGTCTCGCTCTCCATCTCCGGAGGATGATCCCCCAAGACGAACTCTATTGAGAAGAGCTGCTAGCCGGATTGCAAAAGACGAATCACGGTTATTGATCTAGGAGAGGCATAGTACCTTCAAATTAATGATTGACTTACAGCTCGGTGGAGGGATGGCCCATTGGCGGGCATGACGCGGTGAGGGTGCCCGTCAGGGCAAGGCCCCCTGGGGATACCTTTTTCCCTGGCTTGGGCATCTCCGCCTCCAAGTCTTCGGAGGCAGCCCTCTTCTTCCCGCGCGGGGAGGAGGCCTTAGCCTCCCCTCCCCGACTATCCTCCTCAGGGGAGGCAACAATTCCCCTGGTTCGGATGCGTAGCGTGTGGAGTTCGGTTTCTTTGTTCTTCCCCTTGTCTTTCCCTGAGGGCATTCTGCTGAGTACCCGGTCAAGCATCTTGGCCATGGTGGGACCAGGCGAGCCTTCGGGAAGTGGCGCCGGACACTTGATTCTCTCTGCCTTGCTGAGCCATTCCTGGCCATGGATGAATTTGAGAATAAACAATTGTGACAAATACAAAACAAGGTGTCCGGTATCAAGGTTACTTACTTGGGTATCTAGGCGATTGCAGCTTAGGCCCGCATCCTCGGTGGTGTCCGGACACTCTACTTTCGGTCCGAAGAATAATTTGCACATCCCTTCGAGCTTCAAGCCGAAGAAGTGCTTGACAGTCCGCAGACTCTCCGGATTGAACTCCTACATCCAGAGAGGCCGGCGTTGGCATGGCAACATCCGTCGGATTAACATCACTTGCATTATGCTGACAAGGTTAATGTCCCTCTCAAGAAGCACTCGGATGTGATTCTGCAGTACTGGTACATCACCAGCGGCCCCCCAATTCCGTCCTACATCGGTCCAAGACGCCAAATGTGACGGAGGGCCCGAGTGGAACTCGGGGCGGCTACCCACTTTGTGCCCCTGGGAGCCGTAACATAAATCCACCTCTGCTGCCATACATTGGATACTTCTGGGAAAGAACCCTCTGGCCATGGGGCACCGGCGTTCCTGCTTATTATGGCACCTCCGCACTCCACATGTCGCCCCTCGATCATCTTCGGCTTCACATTGAAGGTGTTGAGCCATAAGCCGAAGTGTGGAGTGACGTGAAGGAAAGCCTCGCACACGATAATGAATGACGAGATATGGAGGATAGCATCCGGAGCCAGATCATGAAAATCCAACCCATAGTAGAACATGAGCCCCCTCACAAAGGGGTCGAGGGTGAAGCCCAAGCCGCGGAGGAAGTGAGGGACAAACACGATGCACTCATTGGGCTTCGGTGTAGGGATGACCTGCCCTGGAGTAGGAAGCCTGTGCTGGATGTCGGCGGTCAGGTATCCGACCTCCCTAAGCTTCGCGATGTCTTCCTTTTGAATCAAGGAGGCCACCCACCAGCCTTGAGGGTCAGATCCGGACATATTGGAGGATTTGGGGTGTTGGAGCTTAGGTTTCGGGTGTTAGAACTCGAGGTGCGAGAAGGTGCGAGGAAGGTGGAAAAGAGGCATAGGCCTCGACCCCTTTATAAAGGGGGTGAATATCAAGAGTCCTCGGTGTGACCGTTTGAGGCTTATCTAAAAACACACGAAGTTATACCAACAGCGTCGTGGGGTCACGCACGCCCATATTAATGGAAAATCCCATAATAAGAGGAACACGATCTCTGCCTCGACGGGACGTGCCAATAAAACCGCCTCGCAACACGAGTCGAGGTGGGGCAAGAAATGCTAGTTCGCATTGGACCAGGCCAGGATGCAAGGGCATGACGTACAAAGATTGCCAGCGGATCAGATTTATGCTATGGTATGTGAAGATCATCTTGCAGATCCGGACACGGTCTACGTGTTCGATAACCACTTTGGAGTATTCTGAGAAGGAGCCCGCCTTGCAATGCTGAAGACAAGACTGCGCGCCGGACTCATCGTCATTGAAGCCTGGTTCCGGGGCTACCGAGGGAGTCCTGGATTAGGGGGTATCCGGACAGCCGGACTGTATACATCGTCCGGACTATTGAAGCGTGGAGATACAAGACTCAAGACTTCGGCCCATGTCTGGATGGGACTCTCCTTTGCGTGGAAGACAAGCTTGGCGATCCGGATATTGTGTTTCCTTCCTTGTAACCGACTCCATGTAAACCCTAGCCCTCTCCGGTGTCTATATAAACCAGAGAGGTTGGTCCTTAGAAGGCCGATCACAATTACAATCATACCATCATAGGCTAGCTCTTAGGGTTTAGCCACTACGATCTCGTGGTAGATCTACTCTTGTACTACTCATATCTTCAGTATTAATCAAGCAGGAAGTAGGGTTTTACCTCCATCGAGAGGGCCCAAACCTGGGTAAACATTGTGTCCCTTGCTTCCTGTTACCATCAGCCTAGACACACAGATCGGGACCCCCTACCCGAGATCCGCCAGTTTTGACACCGACAGTAACCACAGGACCTGGCCCTTCCAATTGTAGATCGTTCCTCAGCGAAGGGGTGAGGCTATTACTTACTACTAGTACTAGCATTATGGAACGTTATGGGATTGCATTATACTGTAAATAATAGCACTAGTAAGAAATTTTTGGCACTAGGTAGTAGTTTTTGGCGTGGATTAAGAAATTTTGGGTATGTTTTTGCCATTTTTTGTACACGCCAACTAGTGTCAAAAAACGTCTTACATTATGTGACGGAGGAGTACGTACTCATACTGTAGCAGTACTAGTACTACTTTTTTCTCAACTAGTAGTGTGATGTACTGTACTTCTAGTCTAGTCTAGTATAGTGCACTAGTTTTGAACTCTAGAATCTCAGGGCCAAGGAGCTATAGTTGGAAGTGGAGGGTACTATTGTTCTCTAGAACCATCCCTGTACTATCAATGCAGGGAAAGTACACTTGCGTAGTGGCCTAGTGGGTACTCTCGGTGCTCTATTCAGCCGCTCCTCTCACGTAGCTTGCCTACTCAGCCGCTCCTCTCACGCACACACTAGCAGCCTGTTTATCAGCGATGGTTACTGCGGGGACAGAACATTTGAGTTATTTGATATAGCGAGACTAGGCTTTTGGCTTCCATTTGTGGAGGTGTAATGTCGAACTTTATTAGTAGTTCCTTCTTTATTAATGAGATGAAGTAAAGCTTTTGCCTCCGTTTCAAAAAAAACACGTCAAGAGAAATTTCTTTTATAGTAGAGACGATAATGGAGTGAAGTCCATGCATGCAACGCCACAAGCTACAGAGTAGTAGTAGAGCACTTTACATACACAACCATATTGCACAGTTCCCAATGCACCACCAGGCTTTTCCAGCTCCTCGGGCTTAATTGGGAGGCGCTAGTTTAAATATGCTACTAGCTGATGAGGAAGCTGCAAGCAAGGTGCGGCTAGGGCGAGAATGCGAGCCACGGGATGCTGGGAAGGAAACCCCATTCACGTGGCTAGGCTATCCAGTGCACCTAGATTGTGGGGTGACTTCAAAACTCAAACTACCCATGTAAAATATTGGCTCGCAGCAAAGTGTAGTAGTACTATTTTTTTTAAAAAGGCCGCCATGCGTTCAAACCACAAAACGAGGTATACACTCTCGCGACCACTAGTTGTGCTCGTTGGAGTACAACGCAACCTAGAATCGCCTTTTGACGCTAGTAGTACGTACATTGTTCCTTACAAGAAACCCCTAATAATGCAAGAAACCACTAAAATGCCAAGAAACTACTACCACTTGCATACGTGGCAGACTTAAGATAAGAGTACGTTATCCACCAATGTACATGCTCTTACCAACCAGCCCTACCAAGAAATGACTACTCTACAAAGGGCCGTTATAGGCACGTTTCTACCCATGGCCCTATTTGGATACATTTGTTGTCAATCTAACCCTGCCATCCAAACACCACTTTGGTTAGAGTTAGTTCAGGGTTAGAATCTAACTCGAACCTCTGACAGGGCCCATGTCTCCCATTAAGTCAACGCCTTCTATTTGACCGGACGTTTTGACTTGTGGGACCTACATGTCAGTCTGCACAAAAATCCCCGAGTGACCTCCTACCTCCGGCCCGTCCACCTAGTCATCCTCGGCCATGGGACGCAGCTACCGCCACGGGCAGAAGGCAAGGTCAAAACCGTCGGCGGTGCGGAGCCCATGTTGCGGCAGCCCGGATGCCAGCTCCGTCCGGCGCTTGCGGCCGCTAGCTAGCCAAGATAGCTCCGTCCAGCTGCTTTTCTACAACGTTTGCTAGCTAGATTGGCACGGCAGCGCGGCGGCTTGCTCACACGCGCCGCACTAAGGCCAGCTGCCGGTGTCAAAACCGACGGATCTCGGGTAGGGGGTCCCGAACTGTGCGTCAAGGCGGATGGTAACAGGAGACAAGGGACACGATGTTTTTACCCAGGTTCGGGCCCTCTCGATGGAGGTAAAACCCTACTCCTACTTGATTAATATTGATGATATGGGTAGTACAAGAGTAGATCTACCACGAGATCAAAGAGGCTAAACCCTAGAAGCTAGCCTATGGTATGATTGTTGTTCGTCCTACGGACTAAAGCCCTCCGGTTTATATAGACACCGGAGAGGGTTAGGGTTACACAGAGTCGGTTACAATGGTAGGAGATCTACATATCCGTATCGCCAAGCTTGCCTTCCACGCCAAGGAAAGTCCCATCCGGACACGGGACGAAGTCTTCAATCTTGTATCTTCATAGTCCGGGAGTCCGGCCAACGGTGATAGTTTGGCTATCCGGACACCCCCTAATCCAGGACTCCCTCAGTAGCCCCTGAACCAGGCTTCAATGACGACAAGTTCGGCGCGCATATTGTCTTCAGCATTACAAGGCGGGTTCCTCCTCTGAATACTTCATAGAAGATTTTGAACACAAGGATAGTGTCCGGCTCTGCAAAATAAGTTCCACATACCACCATAGAGAGAATAATCTTTACACAAATTCAATCTGCTGACGTATTCTGCGGCGTGACATCACACCACGGCCAAGCCTTTATTGGAATCATTTTTACTGTCCCACCTCAGCGTGTTTAGCGAGGCGGTTTCCTTGGCACGTCTTATCAAAGCGGAGATCGTGCCCCCTTATTCCGGGATTCTCATCAATACGGGCGTGGGTATCCCAACCGCACCATTGATTACGGTGCTTGGGAGATAAGAGAGTTTTACCAGGCTGGTGGGGACGCATAGTTTCGTCCGTCCATATAAGGGGATAAGGATCCACCATTTTACCTACGCCTTCTTCCTCCTTTGCTTATCCATTTCCGCGCACTTGAGCTCCAGCGCCCAAGTCCGCACATCTCGCCTCAACCTTCCCCAGCCATGTCTGGAGCGGGAGGCAAGTGGATGGCCTCCTCCGTCACGGAGGGGCACATCAAAAAGTTGAGGAAACCGGATACCTGCACAACGACATTGCGCACCGGCTTCCAGACGAGGGGCAGCTCGTCAACGTAGTCCAGGTCATGCTCATCCGCCGGATCCTCCCATGCCAACAACGGGTGAGGGAGTCCTGGACTAGGGGTTGTCCAGATAGCCGGACTATCATCATCAGCCGGACTCCAAGACTATGAAGATACAAGATTGAAGACTTCGTCCCGTGTCCGGATGGGACTTTCCTTGGCATGGAAGGCAAGCTTGGAGATACGGATATGTAGATCTCCTACCATTGTAACCGACTCTGTGTAACCCTAGCCCTCTCCGGTGTTTATATAAACCAGATGGCTTTAGTCCGTAGGACACAACAATCATTACAACAATCATACCATATGCTAGCTTCTAGGGTTTAGCCTCCTTGATCTCGTGGTAGATCTACTCTTGTAATACCCACATTATCAATATCAATCAAGCAGGACGTAGGGTTTTACCTCCATCAAGAGGGCCCGAACCTGGGTAAAACATTGTGTCCCTTGTCTCCTGTTACCATCCGCCTAGACGCACAGTTCGGGACCCCCTACCCGAGATCCGCCGGTTTTGACACCGACATTGGTGCTTTCATTGAGAGTTCCTCTATGTCGTCACCGATAGGCTTGATGGCCTCTTCAATCAACAACGACGCAGTCCTGGGCGAGACTTTTCTCCCCGGACAGATTTTCGTATTCGGCGGCTTCGTACTGCGGGCCAATTCGCTTGGCCATCTGGAGCAGATCGAAAGCTACGCCCCTGGCCGTCAGGTCAGGTTTGGAAGCCTAAACTTCACGGCTGATATCCGCGGAGACTTGATCTTCGACGGATCTGAGCTGCAGCCGAGCGTGCCGCACTATCACGATGGGCACGACCTAACTCTGCCACCGGACAGTAACTTGGAGGCCGCACACGAATCCGCTCCGACCCATAGTCCGGAGCCGATCGCGCAAATCGGGGACGGGTGGCTGGACACCGCCTCGGGAGCTGCAACTTCCACGGCGATGGAGCAGAACTCTGACCTCGTCCCTTATAAAGCTCGTGACTCCGAGGTGCCGGACTCCCTGCCAGACTCCGAACCTCCTGCGCCCCTGCCAATCGAATCTGATTGGGCGCCGATCATGGAGTTCACCGCTGCGGACACCTTTCAGCACTCACCCTTTGGCGACATCTTAAAATCGCTAAAGCATCTCTCGCTATCCAGAGAGCCCTGGCCGGACTACGGCCAGGATGGTTGGGATGCGAACGACGAAGAAATTCAAAGCCCACCCACCGCCCACTTTATAGCAACTATCGACGATCTAATCGACACGCTAGACTACGACTCCGAAGACATCGACGGCATGGACGACGATGCCGGAGACGATCAAGAAGCAGTGCTCACTGAGCACTGGAAGGCCACCCTGTCACATGACATATATATGGTGGACACCCCAAAAGGAAGCGATAACGAGGAACAACGGGGCGCGGCAAAGGATAATCCCGCCGATAAACAACCAAAACGGCGACGTAGACGCCGCCCTAAGTCCCGCCACGACTAAAACAACATTCCTAATGACCCAACTATAGAGCAGGGAAAACCAGTGGACGACGAACATGCAACCAAGCAATCGTCCGAACAGGATGAATCGGATAATCAAGCTATGCCCGGCGAAACCAACAGTCCGGACAACCTCACGCCAGACACACCATCGGAGCATAAGAACCTCCACAAAAGGCTCGTCGCCACTGCAAGAAGTTTGAAGAAGGAAAAGCGGAAGCTCAAAACAGCGGAAGACATACTCAGAAAGAGGTGGAGAAAAGTACTCAAGACCGCAGACAAATATGGCAATGGGCAGCAAACAAAGAGCTATCCGAAGCGCAAGCTGCTGCCAGAATTTGACGAGGAAGCCATAGAGCCCTCACAGTCAAAACACAAAGAGGCCACCTGGCCGGATAGACGGCCAGATAACAGGCCAAAAACGACAAGGCGCCGCACACAATCCGATTTACGATCCTGGGAAAACAGACGGCCCAGCCAGGTCCATTTACGGGCCAAAAAAGAGGGCCCTAGGAAGCAACACAACACGACAAGTGTTCGAAGACAGCGGCACACCCAAATACAGGGGCGCCGCGCACCCACTATGTTTCACCGATGAGGTGCTGGATCATGAATTTTCAGCAGGGTTCAAACCCATAAACATAGAGGCATACGGCGGAACAACAGACCCTGGAGTTTGGATAGAGGATTACATACTACACATACACATGGATAGAGGAGATGATCTCCACGCCATCAAATACCTACCCCTCAAGCTCAAAGGGCCAGCTCGGCATTGGCTCAAAAGCCTCCCAGAAAACACTGTTGGAAGTTGGGAAGATCTTGAGGACGCGTTTAGAGCAAATTTTCAAGGGACTTATGTCCGCCGTCCGGATGCAGACGATCTAAGTCATATAACTCAATAGCCCGGACAGTCAGCACGCAAATTCTGGAACAGGTTCCTTACCAAAAAGAACCAAATAGTCGACTGTCCGGACGCGGAAGCCCTAGCAGCTTTTAAACACAACGTCCGAGACGAATGGCTCGCCAGACACCTCGGCCAAGAGAAGCCAAGAACAATGGCCGCGCTAACAAGCCTCATGACCCGCTTTTGCGCGGGGGAAGACAGCTGGCTAGCAAGATGCAGCACCAGCGACCCGAGTACATCCGAGATCAGAGATGGAAACGGAAAATCACGGCGCAGAAAAGATCAGCGCCAGAATGAAGAAAAAAGCCCAAAGAGCACGGCGGTCAATGCCGGATTCAAAAGCTCGCGGCCAAACAATAAAACACTGCCTCTTAAGGACAACAGTGATGAGCTATCCAACTTAAACAAAATTTTGGATCGGATATGTCAAATCCACAGTACCTCCGAAAGGCCTGCAAACCATACCCACCGAGATTGTTGGGTTTTTAAACAGTCCGGCAGACTCAACGCCGAACACAAGGGGCTCGGTGCGCCAAGCGAGGACGACGCCGAACCCCACCAGCAGAGCACCGGAAGACAAAAGACTTTCCCACAAGAAGTCAAAACAGTAAACTCACTTCATGTGATAGTACGGAAACACAATACGACACCCGCTAAGATAGGTGTCGCACGGTCCACCCCAGCGGAACATCGAGATTGGATGTCAAAACCAATCACTTTTGACCACCTGGATTATTCCACAAGTATCCGGAACGCAGGATGGACTGCTCTGATATTGGATCCTATAATCGACAGACTGCAATTTACACAAGTCCTGATGGACGGCGGCAGTGACTTAAACCTGCTATATCCGGACACAATCCGCAAGTTGGGGATAGACCTTACTACAATTCGACATAGCCGCACTTCCTTCAAAGGAGTGGCGCCAGACCCTTACGCCAGGTGCACAGGCTCCTTATTACTAGAAGTTGTGTTCGGGTCACCTGACAACTTCCGACGCGAAAAGCTAATCTTTCACGTCGCCCCATTCAAAAGTAGCTATCAAGCACTATTGGGACGTGAGGCTTTCATCTGCTTTAACGCAATACCGCATTACGCGTCTCTTACACTTAAAATGCCTGGCCCACGTGGCATCATTTCACTAAAAGGTCGGCTAAGACTCCGGACACGGCTGGGCGAGTCCGGAATAAATAAGCTAGGGGCTACCTAGCCGCACACCCCTTCACAAGGGGCTGTGCATATAAGCAATAATGAGCTAGCATAGGCTCAGCTTTATTAATTTATATTTCAATTTTTTATGCACTTTTTCGCACGATTTCTTTTCAAACTAAGTTCCTCTCTTTTTACAGATGAACAACATGCACACCCGTCCAGGATACGGCACAACGGAGACACAGACACAGACGTGCAGTAGGGGCCCATTTCAAGGATTCTTTTCAGATTAAGACCCTGCGTAAACCTTTCTTACTGTCTCTTGTTGCTATAATCCCCTGGTTTCTCATTATAACCAGAGTGGAGACTGGCGTTTTGGCATCGGCCGCGTCAGAGGAACTTGCCCGTACCTGGACACAAGGGGCTTAGGGCATTGTTCTGCCCGTTATTATAAAGACCGAACACCTTCGGGAGTGTTCGGCGTCTCGAGTTAGGCCTTATATGCATCAGCTCCGAATCATGTCTTTGGTCAAATGTTGGGTTTGCCCGGCTCCTGTGTTTTGCTGCCTTACGTTCCGTATCATCGGCTAACGCGGCACCAGGAGAACTACTGCGATTGTGCCCCAGTTCGGCTGGGCGAGCACCTCAGTAGAGAAAGCCGAAAACTGACTGTCATGATACAGCGAGAGACTGGTCAACCACTCGATCGACCAATGGAATGTTTAGAATTCCTCCGCTATGACGAAGGGCTGTTTCCCGGTCAGGCACATACGCGCCCCAAATTCGGAGAGCGCGGTGCCCCCAGGGGCTATATCGTAGCCCCACCCTCGAACTCCCATGGCTAAGTGAAAGTGATAAAGCATTATAGTCCGGTTGCCTCGTTTGCTACGCTACCACCTCCTTTACAGGACCGAGACATCGGATTAAGTTTGAAAATGCACTATTTTTGCAAACACCCCCGCAACTTGTGCGTGGGGGATGAAGCCGTCGACTGCCATCTTTCAGGTTATACACACGTATACATGAACGGCCGCACATGAGATATTCCACTACTTGAACGCACAAGTATAAAAGGCGCTTACATCATAAACATTGTTTTACAAAATAAAACGTTCATTTGAGGATGACATTTTTTGAGCACTGCGACTCTATTACACGAGCACCACGCAGAACTTCGCCAAAATAGTACTCGGCGGGTAACCGGCTATCGTCCGAACCCGGGGTCGCAACAGCGGTGGCATCCATCTCTGTCCAATGTGTCTTCACACGGGCGAGTGCCATCCGTGCACCCTCTATGCAGGCCGACCGCTTCATCGCCTTGATATGCGGCACCGCCCCAAGAAATTGCTGCAATAAGCCAAAGTAGCTCTTCGGCTTGGGCCTATCCGGCCAGACATGAGTCACGATATCCGTCATGGCAAGCCCAGACAACCTATTCAGCCCAGCCCACTCGGCCAACCGGTCGGTCAGCGGAAGTGAACGCTCCGGATTATGGAATTGAGACCAAAATAACTCTTCCATCTTGTGATCCTTCTGGCTTCGAAAGTGCACAACGGCATCCGCCGCACTCGCTGCTAAGTCCATATAAGGGTCCTCCGGACCCCACAGCTGGCCAAGCTGAGCATACTTTGGATCCGTAAACCTTCGGCGCAGCAGAAAAGGCTTGCCAGCTACAATGTCTCCGGCCTGGCGTAGCTCTTCCTTTATAGCCCGTATCGCAGAACGGGCATCCTTGGCTTCGGCGGTGGCCTTCCCCAGGTCTTCTTGCCCCGCTAGGCGCTCCTTTTCAAGAGCCTCATTGCGGTCGGTAGCACCTTTTAACTTCACGGCCATTTCGGCCATCTCTTCCCTGCTTCGGCAGTGTGCAACCCTTTCGGCTTCTAACTCCTCGATTGCCCTCGAGGCCGCCGCATTACTCCTTCTGGCTTGCTCCTTGGCTTGAGCAAGTTCGGCCCGAAGGCTCTCCACAGCAGCGGCACTATCTGCATTTCACACACATGTTGAAGGAGTGGGCTTCGGCTCCATTACCAAGTGACCGCAAAGAAACACTTACCTTGCGACTCATCAAGTCGCCTGTTGACTAGCGCGATGTCCGCATCCGCAACGTCGAGTTGCCGCTTTAGTTCAGCAACTCCATCAGGCCAGCTGGGCCCCAGACGATCCGCCACCTGCATAGGAACGGCGAAAATTGAAACCTGCGATTTTGATCCTCGGCACGCTGTCGCTTTCGACAACCTACCGAGTCTCAGGGGCTACTATCTATACAGGGCGCACTCTATATGCAAAACTGTCAAAAGGTGTGTCATTTTTACGTACCTCAAACCCCGCCAGCAAACTCCTGACGGCATTATGCAATCCGCCTTTGGCGGACGAAATCCTTCCAATCACCATACTCATCAATGCATGGTGATCTTCTGAGATAGACGCCTTCTCAAGCAGATCCTTCAGCTGTACACTAGTTGGTGCCGAACTATCCGACTTTGCCAAAACCGGGGGCTCCCTCCGTGATGACACTTCAGGCTCATCCGCCCTATCCGACGGCGCCCCAGACGGAGGCGTCTCACTCTCCACCATCTCCGGATGAAGGTCCCCCGAAGACGAGCTCATTTGCGAAGGACGGAGATCCGAACTACAAGGTAAAAACTTGAGTTATCCTCAGAAGCACAAATAGGGGTGTCCCTTATTATAAAACTACCTTCTTTCCACTTACGGCTCATTGGAGGGCTGATTCTTTAGGGAAGACTGTGCGGCCGGGGCCTCGCCAGACGCAGGACCTTCTGGCGAAGATTTCTTCCCCCGCTTAGGGGCTTTGGCCCCCGGGTCCTCGGAGGCAGTCCTCTTCTCCCCTTGGAGGGAGGGATTCTCGATGCCCCCTCTTTCAAGAGCCTCCTTAGGCGAGGTGGTAGCTCTTCTACTTTCCCCTTCGCCTTCCTCTGAAGGCGCAACCTCCAACATCCTGACCACCACGGAATCTGACGCAGTCTCTGGGAGGGGGGCCGAACACCATATCAGTTTTGCTTGCGCTATCCACTCCTGTTTAGAAGGAAATTGGTCATAAGGCGAATAATAGAAAGGCAAACAAATGGTATGTCCGGACTCGGAGCTACTTACTTGAGTATCCGGGCGATTGCACCTTAGGCCAGCATCCTCGGTCAATTCCGGACACGCCTTTCGCGATCCAAAGAATAATTTGTACATCTCCATGGGTGTCATACCCATGAAGTGTTGAAGAATCTGTGGGGCCTCCAGATTAAACTCCCACAGCCAGAGAGGGCGGCGTTTGCAGGGCAGGAGACGTCTAATCAGCATGATCTGCATTACCACAACCATATCAATCTCCCTCGCTTGGAGATCTCGAATCCGGCCCTGCAGTAGGGGCACGTCCTTTGACGGCCCCCAGTTGAGCCCTTGGTTGACCCACGACATCAACCGTCGTGGAGGTCCCGAGCGGAATAAGGGCGGCGGCTTCTGTCTGCTGCCCCTCGGAGCGGTAATATAGAACCACTCCTGCTGCCACAGGCCGAGCTCCTCTTGGAAGGAGCCCGCGAGCCACGGGGCATCGGCCCTCCTACTTACGGCCGCCCCGCCGCACTCTGCTTGACGCCCCTCAATCATCTTCGGCACCACATCGAAGGTCTTCAGCCACAGGCCGAAGTGGGGGGTGACGCGGAGGAAGGCTTCACAGACGACAATAAATGCGGAAATATGGAGGATGGACTCCGGAGCCAAGTGTGGAATTCCTACCCATAGTAAAACATGAGCCCTCTCACAAAAGGATCCATCGGGAAGCCTAAACCCCGATGGAGGTGGGATACAAAAATGACGTACTCGCCAGGCTCGGGGGTGGGGATGGCCTGCCCTTTGGCGTGGCAACCTGTGCGAGATCTCGTAAGTCAGGTACTTGGCCTCCGGTAGCTTTAGCACGTCCTCCTCCGTGACGGAGGAGGGCATCCACCGGCCCTGAAGGTCGGAACCGGACATTGTTGAAGGTCCGAAGCACTTGAATCTGGGGCTCTGGGTGTTGGAACTTGGAGCAAGGAGAAGACTCGATGGAGGATTGAAGAAAAGAAACGAGCCTTAGTCCCATTATAAAGAGGGAGAATACCGAGAGCCGTCTCCGTGACCGTTTGGGACTCGCCCTTGATAGAGGGGGCGTGGCGATGACGCGGTTGGGTTACCCATGTCCGTATTGATGAGAATCCCGGAGTAAGGGGAACACAATCTCTGCTTCGACAAGACGTGCCAAGGAAACCGCTTCGCTAAACGCGCTGAGGTGGTAAAGTAAAAAACGATTCAAGGAAGGGCTTGGTAGTGGCGTGACGTCATGCCACAAAAAACGTCAGCAGATTGAACTTGCGTATATTATTCTCTCTACGGTGGAATGTGGAATTTATTTTGCAGAGCCGGACACTATCCTGGTGTTCACAATCTTCTATGAATTATTCGGAGGAGGAACCTGCCTTGCAATGCCGAACAGTATGCGCGCCGGACTCATCGTCATTGAAGCCTGGTTCAGGGGCTACTGAGGGAGTCCTGGACTAGGGGGTGTCCGGATAGCCGGACTATCATCATCAGCCCGACTCCAAGACTATGAAGATACAAGATTGAAGACTTCGTCCCGTGTCCGGATGGGACTTTCCTTGGCGTGGAAGGCAAGCTTGGCGATACGGATATGTAGATCTCCTACCATTGTAACCGACTCTGTGTAACCCTAGCCCTCTCCAGTGTCTATATAAACCCGATGGCTTTAGTCCGTAGGACACAACAATCATTACAACAATCATACCATAGGCTAGCTTCTAGGGTTTAGCCTCCTTGATCTCGTGGTAGATCTACTCTTGTAATACCCACATTATCAATATCAATCAAGCAGGACGTAGGATTTTACTTCCATCAAGAGGGCCCGAACCTGGGTAAAACATCGTGTCCCTTGTCTCCTGTTACCATCCGCCTAGACGCACAGTTCGGGACACCCTACCCGAGATCCGGCGGTTTTGACACCGACAACGGGCCTTCAACTTGTGGGAGTTTGATCCGGCACAGCACCAAACCTCGAGCAGGCTCTTCGACACTATGTACGAAGATGCCTGGAAGGTGCTGTTGAAGGGAACCAAGGCTCCCGCATCCGCTACCGAAGATCGCGGATACAGCTCGCAGCGTCAAGCCGGTGAGGTAAGCTATTTTACCCTTTACAAGACACTTGTTTTTCATAGTTTGACTCTATGCGGGATCTAAACTCCCTTACCTTTGACAGGCCTGGTAGAAGAAGTCCGGGTAGGTTAACTGTCCGGCTCCCTTACCAGAAGACCCAGCGGACGCCCGATTGATGGCGCTGCTAGTTCTGGCACCTCACGTGGTGATGGAGAAGAAGGCCAAGAAGAAGGCCACGGGAACTCGAAGGAGTGCCCGGCGCCAGGTGTTGTCGGACTCATCGTCCAACGATTCCAAGGCGGACTCCTCCCGTGAAGACGGGGAGGAGGAAAAACAGGCCTCTCCCCCAGCGAGGGGAGAGAAGAAAAGGAAGGCCGCCCCAGCTGGGGGGGGGGGGGCGGAGGGTCCAAGAAAGGAAGGACCCTTCCTCTGGACTTTTCCACCAACACCGACGACGGCTAAGAGGAGTGGCCCTCGAGGACCAAGCCCCTGGCGAGATCGTAAGTGTCCGGATTCCAGAATAACTCATGATTTTTCATTTGTCGCATAGTGTCTTCTAACACCGAATACCACCATGTAGCCCGCCCAAGGACGAGCTCCCCGCTTCGTCGAGCTGCTCCCTGGATTCGTCGGATGTGAATAGCACTTCACTTCCGACCGCCTCCTCCCCTCGTGATGCAGACGACGCCGTGGTGGAGTCCTAAAAGGGGCCCGACCAGGAGGAGGTGGTCCTGGAGGCGCCGCAAGGTGACCTCCCGGACGCCGGGCGCAAAGGGGGCAAAACCCCAGAGGGCTCTAAGTCCGGCCCTGTGCCGGACTCCGTATCGGAACCTACAGTGGTTCTGAAGACCGGCAGGCGGCCCCTTCGTAAGAAGGGCAAGACTGTGACACAGGTGGCCTCCGTCCAACCGGAGGCACCGGATAGCTTGCTGGAGGCGCTTAACGGCGCCTCCATCGACGAGGAGCACTGCATTATCATGAGTGCGGTGATCCAGAAAGTTCAGTCCGCCAAGAGCGGGCTGACTGAAGCCTGTACCAGCCTTCTAACAGGATTTGAGGTATGTTTTTAAGATATGTAAGAATATTACCGCATAGACAGTAGCCCCTGATGCTTAGTTCGGTGTTCGGAAAGAAAAGCCAAGCTGAGGATCTAAAAATATATACGCAGGAGTCTAACATAAATATGTCAATATGGCAATGCAGGCTGCGCTGCTGACCTCTACCGCACTGACTGCGGAGGTCAATGCATTGAAGGAGAGCCTCGAGCGATCCAAGAACGAGCTCGGCCTTGCCAAGAAGCAGCTCGAGGACAAGGAAGGTAAGTAATACCTTATTAAAATAATACCTTATAGAAAGGATTTGGTTGCAAAAGATGATAGGAATAACGTGAGTATTGCAGGGGCCACGAACGAGGTGGCGACCCTGAAGGAAGCGGTGTCCAAGGCCGAAAACAGTGTGGCCGCGGAGTGCACCGAGCGAGAGAAGCAGGAAGCGCGGGTGGCGGAGGTGCGACAAGAGCTCCAGGCTCTCGTGGAAAAGCACGAGAGTTTGGAGCGTGACTCGAAGACTCGAGAGTCCGAGCTCGCCTTGGCTCTTGAGAGTGCCAAAGCCGCTAAGGCCGAAGCCCAGAAGGCCCTCCAGGAGATTGAGGCGATAAAAAGATAGCGGCGGGTAAGGCATTCTTCATGCAAAGCAAGCATGTAAAAGTGAATTATCTGTTACTTACCCGAATTCGGAGCTCTCCAGGGGCGTTCGCAGATCTGCCCCGTAGTGTGTCCGATGCTGCCGCATTCTACCGAGCCGAGGAGGGGAGCTCGACGGAAAAGGTGTTCTGGTCCCAATATGCTGAGGCTGGACATCCGGTGCCCCTGAGCGACCAGCTGAAGCAGCTGGTCGAGCTCCACAAGGTGGCCGAACAGGCCATGAAGGGCCTCATAGTTCGGCTGTGGCCTAAAGAAGCCATGCCTGGGAGCTACTTCGGTCTGGTGCGGCGGCTGGTGGACGCCTCTCCATGGATTGAAGTCATCAAGCATTCCGTCTGCATTGAAGGTGCCCGTCGGGCCCTTGCCCGTGCTAAAGTGCACTGGGGCAAGATGGACGCCGAGAAGTTTGTGACGGACGCGCCACCGCCGGGCAAGGAGTATCGCAAGACCGAGATGTACTATGAGGGCGTCCTGAAGGGTACCCACCTTATAGCGGGTGAATGCTCCAAAGATGTAATTTTTGAGTAGACTCGCAATTGTTATCCTGTACGCTGAAAACTTTGTTCATATGCGCTAAGCAACGCTTGTTAATTTAAAATATTACCTTCTGTGCGTCCATTTATCAAATTTGAGAGATGGCGAGTCGTTGGCTTCAGCCCCCATGCCATGAGTGCTGGGGTGTTCGGGATAAACTTGAGCGCTCTTGTTCCCATTCTTGGGTCCTTCGAGGGAGGCGTTCAACACGACGAACGAAGCAACCGGACTATAATGCTTGAACACTCTCACTTAGCCATAGAGTTCTATTTTAAATTTCGGCGAAGCCCCTGGTATTCGGAAGACCGAGTTCGGGGCGCTATCCACCCTTGGCCGGACAATGTCGACTCCTCGCTCTAAGTGGCATGAGTCTTTAGGGACCCGAAAAACCTCTGAACAGCGACCGGCTCACGCCCTATCATGACGGTCAGTTTTAGCTTTCTCCACTGAGGTGCTCAACCCAGCTCAACCGGGGCACAATCGCAGTGGTTCTCCCAGTGCTACCTTAGCCGATATAACGGAACGTAAGGTACCAAAACATGGGAGCCGGGCAAACCCAACTATTGACCCAAGACATGATTCGGAGCCGATGCATATAATGCTATAAGTTCGGGGTGCCGCACTTGTGAAAGTGTTCGGACTTATCACACCATGTTTTGGGGTACTTAAGCCCCTGGTGTATTGACCGTACCAAGTTGTACGGGTGCAACATGTCATAGATGAACATTTAAAAAAAAGGAATGCAATAATAAGTAGAAGCTATGTATTGTTTATTCAAAAGATACTGCAATGACAGCAGAAAGATACAAATAGTGCGATAAGCAAGGGATGGGACTATTTAACATGTCCCCCTCCAGGGGTAGGCTGCGGGATGGTATGTAAAACAGGTATACTGCTCGTAATAGAGACCACCTAGACACTCGATGTAGCTTTTCTGCTTCCCTGGCTGTTGCATCGTGAGTTCGGCGATTCTACTGCCGGGCAGGGCTTCTGGAAAATGGAGTCCCTGAGAATAAGAATAAAAAACAATGACACAATTGGGAGCCCCTGGTGCGGTTGAGCCGCACTCTGGGCATGCCGTGGTCGTGCCCCTCCCCCTATGCCCATGGTATCTCCAGAGTGTAGTTATGTATGCATGGTACTGGTCTCGCGATTTCTCTAGGGCTGGGATTGGGGCCGCATTGCTATGCGTGCTCGGAACGTGCCAGGCGGTCTTGTTGTAGGTTACTCCGGGCGCGCTTGACGGTGTCCGGACGTTTAGTAGTCGGACTCGAGAATTACCTTAAGAGGCTGCTTTGTACTTCCGCCGCGAGGGCCGCCGTATGCTCCTCCGTTCGGAGAGAGCGTTCGGTGTTTCCATTGACCGTGATTACTCCTCGAGGGCCTGGCATCTTGAGCTTGAGGTATGCGTAGTGCGGCACCGCATTGAACTTTGCAAATGTGGTGTCGGTGTACTAGAGTAGGGGTACCCTAGTATCCTGAACTTGTGCACGGGCAGTCGCAGCACCCCGCGGCAAGGCTTGCCGGGTGACCGCTAAGATCCTCCGTGGCTCCTTAAGGAGACAAGGCTCCGGCAAGAGGAGCTTGCCGGGAAGCCATTCAAGAACAAAGTATTCAAGCCAAGGAGACAAGGCCCCGGCAAGAGGAGCTTGCCGGGAAGGCCAATCAAGGCATCTCAAGGAACTTGTCGCGACGCACCACGCGTCCCGGCAAGGCCCGGTGAGCGACAAGCTTTCGGACGCGACAAGACAACGACCGCGGCAAGGCGCTTGCCGCGACAAGCTACCACTCTGTACCCACGCTCCAGCACATCCACCAACGTGTCGCCTTGGGATCTTTCCAGGCGCGCGTGGCGGAAGGCTGTGCAGCCAGCGGTGCACGGTGGCAAGTGGCGCTGACAAGATCGCCATCGTGGCAAGCGGTGGCGTCCCTGACGGTCCCTTTCTGCACTGTTTGGGTGACACAAACGGGCATTTATTGCCTTTGTCCCCTGCCGTCAGGGTTAGGTAGGCTACACTGTACACGGTAGTTGTACCTACCATAGTTCCTTTTCCATTTTTACCCTTGTCTACGTTGCCACCTGTCGGTGACCCCTTGAGCATATAAATGGAGGCCCATGCGCAACGTAGAGGAGGTTCGGCTGGTTCGAAGCTAGAAACACTCTCACGCTCGGTCTCGTAGTTCTTAGCGCTCCCGATCAAGAACTCAATATACACATACATGCAGCAGTAGGAGTATTATCTCTCCGGAGAGCTCCGAAGCTGGGTAAACTCCTCTTGTGCTTTGCCTCGATCTGCTCTTCGTGCGACCTCTGCCCCCCGCCGAACCGAAAGGGGCTCGGTCCGCCGGTCCCATAGGTTTTCGTGGATCAGTTTCCCCGACATCTTTGGCGAGCCAGGTAGGGGGCATCGAGATTGTGTGAACCTGATCCGGCGTTCACACGAGCTAGATCTTCATTTTCTTCATCGACATGCCACCGAAGAAGAAGGCTTCAGAGGCAGCTGTTCCGTCCGCGTCGATCCCACCACCACCGGAGCAAACGGGCGGTGGGGAAGACGCCGGCGGAAGAATGGGCGTCGACGAGGGAGCTCACAGTGCTGCCAAGTCCAAGGACAAGGCTGCTCAGACCTCGGCGTCCGTACGCGCACCGCGCCCATCTCAGGAGGCGCGGGACCAACAGCGTCATGGTATTCGCAGTACCATACGCTTGTTGGGCCAAGATCGAGCTGGTGGATCTCGCGGTGCTCAAGACCAGCATGCACGCCAACATGCTGGCGCGAGCGAGGCACGGTCGCCCGGATGGGATACTGCTCCTTCTAACGTAGTTAGAAGTCCGATCATATCCCGCTCCTCGCACCGTTCACCACTGCCGCCCACCACTCCAGCAGAAGCTTTGGCGCGAGCTCAACTACTCCTGGATTACCCTCCAACGACGGACAAGATCGACGAATGGAGGGCCACCATTCAGAGTCTCATCAGCTTCGCTAACGGCGACACTCCGCGGCAGCCGAGTACCTCGCTGCTACGACAGGACTGCCAGGCGCGAGACAATGGCGACAAGACCGGTTGGGGTGCAACCACCATGCACTCTCCACCCTGAAGGCCAAGATCGCCGACTCGCTGGATCCACCTCGACAGCGACTCCACCGCGTCATCAGATCCACGAGCTCGTCGTGATCAGCGCCAAGTTCTTCACGAATAACAGCAAGAAGACGCTCGTACTCGCATCGAGCGCCGAAGAGAAGCGCGGCGTCAATCAGACCAGCGCGCTGGGCCCTCTGTCGACATGCATGCGCCAGGGGAACCATGCGACTTGCCGTACGCGGTAGGTTGCCCTGTGTTCACTCGTGAGCTGCGGCAAGTCCAGTGGCCCAGCACGAAGAATTTCAAGCCAGACGTACCAGAGAAGTACGACGGCAAGTCGCATCCGTCGGAGTTCCTCAGCATCTACACCATCGCGGTGCAAGCTGCCAGGGGGCGAGACGACAAGATCCTTGCCAACTACTTCCCGCTAGTGCTCAAGCCCAATGTCAGATCCTGGCTCATGCACTTGCCGGACAACTCCATATCTTCCTGGGCAGATCTATGCCATCAGTTTGTCGGCGCCTTTACAGGCGGCCACAAGCCTCATGGCCAAGAGAGCAACCTTCATCTGCTCGCCCAGAAGGAAGGAGAGCCCCTGCGCAAGTATATTCAGAGATTCAGCCGCGTACAGCACAACATCCCAGATGTCCACCCTGCCGCGGTCATTAGCGCGTTTCATCAGAACGTGCGAAACCGCAGGATGTGGGAGGAGATGGCGATGTGCAAGATCAGAGACGTCAGTGAGCTATATGCCCTGGCCGACAAGTGTGCGCGTGCTGAGGAAGGGAGGAGACTCCCCGGAGAGAATACAAAAGCAGGAGGATCTGATAGTGAGGATGCTGCCCCGGCAAAGAAAGGCCGGCGGCCGAACAACAGGAAGAAGAAAGGCAAAGCTGTACTAGTCGTTGAGCAGTCCGGCAACGGAGGTGGCGCCAAGAAAACCAAAGCTGGTAGCTCCGGCAAGGAGGTTGCTGAAGGCACCAACTACCAGGCTATGGCGGCCGCCGACAAGCAGGACGGCACCAACAAGCAGTACTGGAAGATCCACCGCACCAAGGGCCATGACCTCCAGAGTTGCAAAAAGGTTGAGCAGCTTGTCGAGCAGCAAAAGGCTGAGTACGAGCGGCGCGACAAGGAGAAGGCCCAAGAAGGTGCTGGAGGAGCCGGCAAGAAATGTCCCGGCCGAGGAGGACGCCGCGGCAAGGCCAAGCAGCGGCAAGGAGACAGACCTCCTCGTGGCCGCGACAAGGATGAAGATGACGACGACGATGAAGATATGGATGATGATGAGACCGATGAGCAGGAGTTCCAAAAAGCCACAGAGGTCCTGTGCATTGACGGTGGTGCTTCTCTGCATACTTCACACTGCCAGCTCAAGCAATGGGTGCGGGAAGTCAATGCAGCAAAACCACCCATCGAGTCACGCAAGCCTCTGAAATGGTCCAGCACGCCTATCATCTTTGATATTGAGGACCACCCTGATCGCATAACTGCGGTCGGGTGCTTGCCGATGTTGGTTTCACCAACTATCCGCAACCTCAAGGTTACTAAGATGCTAGTTGACGGCGGGGCCGGCTTGAACTTGATCTCCTCCGCGGTACTCCAGAAACTCCAGATCCCTGACAACGAGCTCGAAGAGACCGACACATTCCAAGGAATCAATCCGGGAAGGAGCAAACCGAAGGGAAAGATCACGTTGCCGGTAACATTTGGCAGCGAGTTGAACTTCAGGACTGAGAGGGTCACTTTTGACGTTGCTGACTTTCCATTGCCTTACAATGGGATACTCGGCCGTCCAGCACTCGCCAAATTCATGGCAGCCTCTCACTATGCATACAACATGCTGGAGATGCCAGGCCCGATAAGTGTCATCTCTGTCCCTGGCGACAAGAAGGATGCCCTTATCTGCGCCGACAAGATCTACCGGGAAGCAGCAGCCGCAGCAGATCGCAAGTCACTTGCCGTTGAAGCTCCCGGGGGGAAGAAGAAGACCAAGTCCGGCAAGAGTTCTGATGCCCACTCCGGCAAACGCACCTCTTCGGAGTGCTGCGCAACGTCGAGGACGCACCATCGAGCTCCACCGGCAAGTGTAAGAAGACAATGGCAGCTCCACCAGAGACCAAGAAGGTGTCCGCCAAGGAGGACGGCACTGGTGGTACCTTCACCATCAGTGCCACTCTCGACCCTAAATAGGAAAGCGCGCTTGTTGCTTTCCTGCGGGCGAACGTCGACATGTTTGCGTGGCAACCGTCTGACATCCCCGGTGTTCCCAGGAAAGTAATCGAGCACCATCTTGCTGTCTGTCCTCATGCGTGGCCCGTCAAGCAGAAAGTCAGGAAACAGGCAGTGGAGCGCCAAGAATTCATTGTAGAAGAAATCAAGAAATTGGAGGCAGCAGGCCTTGTCAGAGGAGTGCTCCATCCTACGTGGTTGGCCAATCCTGTAGTCGTGCGCAAAGCGAACGGGAAATGGAGGCTTTGTATCGACTTTACCGATGTCAATAAAGCTTGTCCCAAAGACCCATTTCCTTTGCCGCGCATCGACCAGATTGTTGACTCCACGGCCGGATGTGACTTGCTTTCATTTCTTGATGCATACTCAGGATACCATCAGATCTTCATGGCAGAAGAGGATGAGGAGAAGACCGCATTCATCACTCCATGTGGCACATACTGTTTCGTACAGATGCCTTTTGGTTTAAAGAATGCTGGTTCAACATTTGCAAGAGTAGTTCATGTCGCTTTTGAGCCACAAATACACAGAAATGTGGAAGCCTATATGGATGACATAGTGGTCAAGAGCAAGGACAGGGAAACCCTGATTCAAGATTTAGACGAAACCTTTGCAAATCTGCGCAAGATCAACCTCAAGCTTAACCCTGAGAAGTGTGTGTTTGGAGTGCCCTCCGGCAAGCTTCTCGGGTTCTTCGTGTCTCAGCGAGGAGTCGAAGCCAATCCCGACAAGATCAAGGCCATTGAGCAGATTGAAGCACCAAAGCGCGTCAAGGATGTACGAAGACTTGCCGGTTGCGTGGCTGCTCTCAGCAGGTTTATCTCTAGGTCTGCTGAGCGCGCCCTGCCATTTTTCAAGATATTGAAAAAGGCAGGTCCAATGAAATGGACTCCGGAAGCGAAGGCTGCGCTGCAGGACTTGAAGAGATACCTGTCCTCCGCTCCAACACTTGTCGCACCTAAGCCACAAGAGAAGTTGCTGCTATATATAGCGGCAACCAATCAAGTGGTTAGTGCTGCGTTAGTGGCGGAGAGGGAGGCGGATGATGAGCCAGCAACCACGGCAGATGCATCCAGCGACAAGCAGGCGGCTTCACCGACAAGCTCTGGTCCCGACAAAGATGGATCTGCGCAGGCGTGTAAGGAGATACAGAAAAGAATGGTGCAGCGCCCAGTTTACTTTGTCAGTTCTCTTCTGTAGGGGGCTAGGTCAAGGTACTCTGGTGTGCAGAAATTGCTTTTCGGACTTCTCATGGCCTCGAGAAAGCTGCGCCATTACTTCCAAGCACATGAGATCACAGTTGTCACTCGTTTTCCGCTGAAGAGGATACTGCAGAATCCAGAAGCAACAGGCAGGATTGTCGAGTGGGCACTGGAACTGTCAAGCTTTGGCCTCAAGTTTGAGAGCACTTCAACTATCCAAAGGAGAGCATTGGCAGAGTTCATAGCAGAGTGGACGCCAACACAAGATGAAGAAATTCCAGAAACGAGCATCCCCGTCAAGGAAGCAAGCAAAGAGTGGCTGATGTACTTTGATGGTGCCTTCTCGCTGCAAGGTGCCGGTGCGGGCGTGCTACTTGTTGCACCCATCGGAGAGCACCTCAAGTACGTAGTCCAGATGCACTTTCCCAAGGAGCAAGCAACGAACAATACCACAAAGTATGAAGGTTTGCTTGCTGGTCTCAGGATCGCAGCGGACCTTGGGATCAGGAAGCTCATTGTCAGGGGTGACTCACAGCTTGTCGTCCGCCAAGTGAACAAGAATTATCAGAGTCCGTTGATGGAAGCTTACTTTGATGAAGTAAGGAAGCTAGAAGAGCACTTTGACGGCCTACAGATGGAACATGTTCCAAGAGCTCAGAATTACATTGCCGATGGCCTGTCAAAGTGCGCCGCACTTAAGTTACCTGTGGAACCAGGGATCTTTGTGCTCAAGCTGACTCAACCGTCTGTAGCGCCATCAACTGGATAGAGCAAGAAGAGGAAGTTGGTTTCTGGTGACTATTTTCCGGCAGAGCTCCCCGAAGCGGCCGCCAAGAAAGTCCCCAAGATCAACGCCAAGAGTGCTGAGGAGCAGTCTGCTCCGGCGAGCCATAGGGTTTGTTCCGTTGAAGCAGACGCTCCCGACAAGTTTTGCTCCGGCAAGCTTGCCGGGGAACATCAAGCTCCGGCTGAGCTGCAGGTTCTCGCCGTAGAATCGGATGTTCCTGCAGCAGCAAATGTGCCTTTAGTCCTTGTTGTCGAGCCGCAAGCTCCAGCATGGGCACAGCAGATTGTCCGTTTCCTTCAGACAGGGGAACTTCCCGAAGAGCAAGAAGAAGCGGAAAAAGTAGCCCGGCAGTCAAGTATGTACAAGTTTGTCGACAACACACTGTACAGAATAAGACTCAACGGAGTGAAATTGAAGTGTATTCACCGGGAAGACGGACAAAAGCTGTTGGCAGAGATACATGGAGGCATATGTGGTCACCACATTGGCGCAAGAGCACTTGCCGGCGAAGTGTTCCGGCAGGGTTTCTTTTGGCCGACAGCCCTCCAGGATGCAACTGCACAAGTAACCAAGTGTGAAGCATGCCAGTTCCATTCCAAGCAGATACACCAGCCAGCTCAAGCTCTCCAGACGATCCCTTTATCCTGGCCATTTTCGGTCCGGGGGCTCGACATCCTCGGCCCCCTTCCCCGAGCTGTCGGGGGCTTTGAGTACTTGTACGTTGCAATCGACAAGTTCACAAAGTGGCCGGAAGTGGAACTAGTGAGGAAGGTGACAGCACAATCAGCAGTCAAGTTCTTCAGGTCGACTGTTTGCCTTTTCGGGATTCCTAACAGGATCATCACCGACAACGGCACGCAATTCACGAGCCGCACCTTCATGCAATACGTCCAAGATCTTGGCGCCAAGGTCTGCTTCGCTTCTGTTGCTCATCCGAGAAGCAACGGTCAAGCGGAGAGGGCAAATTCTGAAGTGCTGCGCGGGCTCAAGACCAGAACTTTCGACAGCTGCACAAGTGTGGAAAGAATTGGATTGAGGAGCTGCCGGTGGTTCTTTGGTGGATCAGGACGACGCCAAATCGAGCCACTGGCCAGACACCTTTCGCTCTATTCTATGGAGCAGAGGCAGTTCTCCCCACGGAACTTGTATACGGGTCACCTCGAGTGCTCGCTTATGATGAGCTTGAGCAAGAGCAGCTGCGACAAGATGACGCGCTGCTCCTTGAGGAGGACCGTCTTCAGGCTGCTGTACCAGCTGCTCGATACCAGCAAGCTTTGCGTCGCTACCATAGCCGCAAAGTTAATGCCAGAAGTTTCGAGGAAGGCGACCTTGTTCTTCGGCGCGTTCAGTCCGCCAAGAATTCCAACAAGTTGACGCTGAAGTGGGAAGGCCCTTACCGGGTGAATCGAGTCACTAGGCCTGGCGCTGTCCGCCTTGAGACCGAAGATGGCATTCTGGTGAGCAACTCCTGGAACATTGAGCATCTTCGTAAGTTTTACCCGTAGGGCGCGATTGCCGAAACCTGTTCCGGCAACCATCTTTTGTACAAGTCTTGCTGATGTTGCATATAATCCTTCATACAAAGCCAGGCGCAGACCCCGTGCATAAATAAAGCTCATGTGCTCCGCACATCTTGTCAATTTCATGCTTTCTATTGTTTGCATATGTTATCTGACACTTTGTGCAGCACCAACCCACGGTAAGCAATAACGAGCCGTAAGGCTCCATATCTTTATTTTCTCTTCCTTCTCTTTCTCAAAGAAAGGAAGGTTCCTTCGCACACAAGTTTGCCGGGGGGAAAGGAGAAGATAATGGTGTGGACCAGGCATCGTTCAAGAAAGTTTCGCCTTACCGGGAAGAAAACGACAGAAAAGCTAAGTTGCCAAAGTTTGAGCAATCAGTTTTTAATTTTTAAGTTATCCTCCTCGAACGACCGTGCTTTGTATGGAAAACATGTGCGCAGAGGAACCAACTCGTAGCTAGTTGCGCCCTTACTTTGTGTCGAGTCCGCTCAACAACTTAAGTGAGCTCCGACTAGTTGCGACAAGGTTTCTTGTCGGTAGCGGCGCCGCCAGCAGGCTGCTGACGTCCCGCACTCAGCACTCGCGGCTAGGGTGCCTGCGCCGACAAGTTCCCTAAAAGCGTAGGGCAAAAACATACAAAGCAAGGAATCAAGTAAAGGAAATAACATAGCAATCGCTAACCAAAATAGAGTTATATTACAAGATAGCTTGTCGCAGCTCTAACAGATTGTTTTCATAACATGACCAGCAGCGACAAGAAAAAGAGAAAACGGGCGGCCTAATCTACGCGATCGCCCTCAACCCTCTTGATCCCGCTCACCTTCTCCACAATGGGTGCGACAAGGGTCTTGAGCGCTTCCAGATCAGCATCCGGCGGCAAGAACCTGAGGACGTTGGTGAGGTTGAGGCCTGGGTTGCGGAAGGCCACCTTCACCAGCACCTTTTGAAGAGAGCCCGCGCAGATCTTGCGCGACTCGTCGGCCAGCTGCTTTGGGATCCTCTCTCGGAGTCGCTGGAGGGCCATCGCCACGCCTTTGAAGAACAAGCTGAGCTTGGCGCTGGGTGGGAGGTGCTCATCGGAGGAGTACCCGAGATCCTCCATCCCCAGCTGCGCCAGCTCCCCGTCGATGGTTGCGGCAACATCCACGAGCCCCTCCGTCCAGTGCTCCACATTCTCCCTAAAGGTGTTCTGGGCGGCAGTGGCACTCGCCAGCAGCGCCTCGTTGGCCTTGATCTCCTTCTTCAAGGCCACCTCCTGCTTCCTGGCGCCGTCCAGTGTCTGGGTAAAGGTGGCCAGCTTCAACTCAAGGTCTGCGTTGGAGTCCTTGGCGGCGCTAAGCTCCTGGCCCCTCTCGGCGAGACGACCCTGCAGCTCGCCAAGGGTGAGGGCGTCCTTCTCACGCTCACGCTTGAGCGCAGCAAGCTCCTCGCCACTCGCCTTGAGACCAGCCTCCAGCTGCGCCACCTTCATCTCCAGCTCCTTCTTGGCGGCCTCGGCAGCTGCGGCAGCGTCCTTTGCTTCCTGAAGGGCCCCGCCAATTGATTGCTCGCGCGCGGCAAGTTCCTCCTCGTGGCTGTCAAGGTTAACCTTCCGCTGCGCCAACTCACCTTCTTGCGCAAACAGCTTTTCGGCGGCAAGCCGCTGTTGCTCTTCAGCTTCGGCCTTCTCGAGGAGGAAGGCTTTCCGCTCCTCGGCGAGTTGCTCCCGCTCCTCTGCCAGGGATCGGAGAGCTTCCTGGCGAAGACCCCGGAGCTCCTCTGCGCGCTTCTCGATATCCACTCCCGCCTTCGCGACAAGCGCTTCACAGGATTCCAGCTTGGCCTGTCGGGCGCGGTAGAGCGACATCAGCCTCCGCAGCAGCCGCTCCTCCTCGGCCTCGTCGCTGCTGCTGCCCGGCGCGTCGACAAGCGTCAACCCAGTGGAGGCAAGCACTTCTCCATCCAGGATTTCTCCTTCAACCGGCGCCCTGGAGCTTGACGCCCAGGGGAGCTTGATGAAGATGCCATCACCGGCCTTCAAATAGGCGCCGGGCTGGGGCTCTTCGGAGCCTGGTGCTGCAGCAGCGGCAGAGGGATCGGCAGTCGGCGTAGCGCCTGGCGCTCCTGCGGCCTCAGTGCCGTCAGTGCGATCGCCGGACCCCTCGCCAGCTTCTGCAGCGGCAGCCTTGGCGGCCTCTTCGCCGGCGGGATCATCAGCGCCGGCTCCTTCTTCGGTGGCAACAGCGTCGTCGGTGTTGCCACGCGCGTTCTCTTCACCGGCGACCTCGGTTTCCATTGGCTCCATGGCAGATGGATCTGAAGACCGGAGGAGGGAGAAAAGTCAAGCAAATATTCAAAAAGAAAATCAGGAGAAGAAGAACTCAAGGGCAGTTTTCAAGCAAGAGGATTAGCTGCACTGGGATCTGCAGTCGTGGTCTCAACCACCGGAGGGTCGCTGGTGTTGTCCCTTGCCGGAGAATTGTCCCTTGCCGGAGAATTCTCCCTTGCCGGAGAACGCTCCCTTGCCAAGGAATCCTCCCTTGGCGGTGTAGTCGAAGCAGATGGCATTTCGGGAGCGGCTTCCGGGCACTCCTGGTGAGGCTGCTCTGCCCCTACACAAACCAACAGTCAGATATCAGCAAAGAAAGAGCACCCATGCGCGCCTAACAATAGGAAGTAAACCATATACTTACGAGAGGGGCTGCGCTGGGGGCTGCTTCGGGGAGTAGTTGCCGGGTCTGGCAAGGTGGTCTCGGGCACGTCCCCTGCTGTCGCGGTGGGTTCGTCCTCGATGACGATCACCGGGGCCTTGGCTCTCTTCGCCGCTCTCTGGGCCAGAGTCCTGAAAAGGAAAGGGTTCAGAGTAAAGCAAATCAGATACAAAACAAAAACAACAAAAGTTGAAGAACTACAAGTACAGCGAAGAATCTTACTCTTCTTCTTCCTCGTCGGAGCTGAGCGCGGAAAGGTCGAAGTCCGGCCCACCTTCGGCGCAACGAGGCGGAGGAGTAGGTTCCCTTGAGCGCTTGGCGGGAGCAGAAGCGGCGGACCGGGAAGGCCCCGCTCCAGTTGCCGCAGCGGCGTGAGGTGCTCCCGCGGCAACGGTGCTTGCCGCGGTGGAGCGCGTCGCGCAGCGCGGCGGCTGTTGACTCGTCTGCCGCCCCGCTATGTCCCTGGCCTTGCGGAGACGCCTTCTTGGTGGAGCTGGGGGCTCCGCTTACGACGAGCTGTCTGGAGGTGGAGAAGAAGTGGAGCCCATCCTCAACGAGTCGCTCGCGCCCTCAGCGGGCTCGCTCGACTCAGCTTCAGGCCCGGCAAGCTCTTCCTCACCGGCAAGCTCTTCTTCGCTGGCAAGCTCCACTCGCTCGGCAAGGCTTGCCGCCTCTGCTGCCTCCGCCTCTTCCACGGTGAATCCAAACACGCCTGCGGCAGCGGCTGCCGCCGCCTCTTCCAGCCTAGTGGCGATGTGCTGCGTCTCATCATTGGTGGTGTCGCGGGTGAGGCTTTTCTGCTCGTCGGCGCGGACCGGAACTTCTACCAAGCTCCAATCGTTGCCGCACACTACTGGAGCTTGGCGCTGGGCGGTAAATGGCTGCGGGTTCTCCTCGACAATCCAGCACCAGTCTGCCCTCCACTCGTCCCACTTGTTGCGGAGCTCTCCCTCCAGATAAGCATCCTTCTTGCTGAGTCTCGAGATCCAGGCTATTCTCTCTCTCGACTCAGGGAAGGAAGAAGTGGCGGAAAAGGGCGACATTTGGATGGACTCCGACAAAGTTTTCGAAGAGATGTGCGAAAACTTCCATGGTCAGAACGGCATTGGGGGTGAAGTCAAGGAGGTGGAGCCCGTAGGTGTTCATGATATCGCAGAAGAATTCGGAGAAAGGCGGGCAGAGCTCGCAGTAGAAGAACAATGCGAAGAAAGGATATCCTCTCGGAGCCAGTTCCGAAGCGGCAGCCGAGAGTACCTTCGTGCGCGGATGCGCTCGCGTCTCCGTCGACCAGAAGAGGTAGTAGTACTCCCTCAGCTCCTTCGCGGCGAGCTGGGGGGGGAGTGGTTGCCCGCTCCTTTCGCAGCGCTGCGAGCCGCTGCGCCTCGGCCGACTTCACGCCCTTCCCCTTGTCAGCTTTCGGAGCCATGGCGGAGGCGGTGGGGGAGATCGACGGCGTCGGCGGTGCTGGTGGCGATGGGGGGCGGAGCGCTGCTCTGTTTCAGTTTTGGGAAGAAGGGGGGAGCGGCGGAGATTTCCGAGAACGGAGTAGCAACCAGCGAGATGGGCGAACTGCCCCTGTTTCCCCTGCTTATAAAGAGGGAGGGGGCGGACGTTCCGCCTTTCCGAATAAAGAAACCACCCACGATCTCTCCCACGACGCCGCATTCAACGCGTGCCGTTAGGGGAGGGCGCGGTGGATACGGAGTAAGATACGGCGTAACCTAGGCCGCGCGTGCCCGTGCCCTGTTTTGGGCCTGGCCCAACAGCGCTCGGCACCGTGTGTGGCCCAGGCCCGGGGGCTCCTGTCGGTGTACTACAGTAGGGGTACCCTAGTATCCCAAACTTGTGCACGGGCAGTCGCAGCACCCCACGGCAAGGCTTGCCGGGTGACCGCCAAGATCCTTCGTGGCTCCTTAAGGAGACAAGGCCCCGGCAAGAGGAGCTTGCCGTGAAGCCATTCAAGAACAAAGTATTCAAGCCAAGGAGACAAGGCCCCGGCAAGAGGAGCTTGCCGGGAAGGCCAATCAAGGCATCTCAAGGAACTTGCCGCGACGCACCACGCGTCCCGGCAAGGCCCGGTGAGTGACAAGCTTCCGGACGCGACAAGACAACGACCGCGGCAAGGCGCTTGCCGCGACAAGCTACCACTCTGTACCCACGCTCCAGCACATCCACCAACGTGTCGCCTTGGGACCTTTCCAGGCGCGCGTGGCGGAAGGCTGTGCAGCCAGCGGTGCACGGTGGCAAGCGGCGCTGACAAGATCTCCATCGTGGCAAGCGGTGGCGTCCCTGACGGTCCCTTTCTACACTGTTTGGGCGACACAGACGGGCATTTATTGCCTTTGTCCCCTGCCTTCAGGGTTAGGTAGGCTACACTGTACATGGTAGTTGTACCTACCATAGTTTCTTTTCCATTTTTACCCTTGTCTACGTTGCCACCTGTCAGTGACCCCTTGAGCATATAAAAGGAGGCCCATCCGCAACGTAGAGGAGGTTCGGCTGGTTCGAAGCTAGAAACACTCTCACGCTCGGTCTCGTAGCTCTCAGCGCTCCCGAGCAAGAACTCAATATACACATACATGCAGCAGTAGGAGTATTATCTCTCCGGAGAGCTCCGAAGCTGGCTAAACTGCTCGTGTGCTTCGCCTCGATCTGCTCTTCGTGCGACCTCCGCCCCCCGCCGAACCGAAAGGGGCTCGGTCCGCCGGTCCCATAGGTGTTCGTGGATCAGTTTCCCCGACATGTGGTTCGTCCGAGCAGTGCATGATAGCCGCTGCGGAACGGGACTATGTTGAAGATTAATTCCTCACTTCGGAAGTTATCCAGGGATCCGAAGACCACTTTGAGTCTAATTGAGCCTGTACAGTTGGCCTCTACACCTGGTATGACGCCTTTAAAGGTCGTTTTTGTGGGTTTAATCCTTGAGGGGTCTATGCCCATTTTGCGCACTGTATCCTGGTAAAGCAGGTTCAGGCTGCTGCCGCCGTCGATCAGGACTCTAGTGAGGTGAAATCCGTCAATGATTGGGTCAAGAACCAATGCGGCGAATCCCCCATGGCGGATGCTAGTGGGGTGGTCTCTTCGATCAAAAGTGATCGGGCAGGAGGACCACGGGTTGAACTTTGGGGCGACTGGCTCCATCGCGTATATGTCCCTTAGTGCACGCTTCCGCTCCCTTTTGGGTATGTGGGTTGCGTATATCATGTTCACCGTCCGCACTTCTGGGGGAAAGCCCTTCTGTCCTCTATTGTTCGGTGGCAGGGGCTCCTCCTCGTCATCGCCATGCAGCCCCTTGTCGTTGTTTTCAGCATTTAACTTGCCTGCCTGCTTGAACACCCAACAATCTGTGTTGGTGTGGTTGGCTGGTTTTTCGGGAGTGCCATGTATCTGGCATGAGCGATCGAGTATTCGGTCCAAATTGGACGGGCCCTGAGTATTTCTTTTGAACGGCTTTTTCCACTGACTGGATTTAGAGCCTCTGAATCCGGCATTGACTGCCGTATCTTCAGCATTATCGCCGTTAATGCGGCGCTTGTGCTTGTTGCGACGCGACCTGCCATTGTTGTCCTTGGTATCCGAACTACCAGGGTTTTTGGTCCGGTTGTTACTGTGAGCTAGCCAGCTGTCCTCTCCCGCGCAGAAGCGGGTCATGAGTGAAGTGAGGGCTGCCATGGATTTCGGCTTTTCCTGTCCTAGGTGTCACAGCCCTAGAATTTCTTTGTCATTAGTTGCATTAAGGCATTCATGCATCATGTTTAAAGTTCATGGAACTTGAACTGGGGATGACAAACCCTAGCACTAAATAAAATGCAATTAGGATCAAAATAAAAATACTTTCAATAAACCCAGAATGCCCTTTAGGAAAGTTCATTATTTTTGTTAAAGGTGAAAACCTCTGCCAACAATGATGCACATATTTCTAGGCCATTCTGGATTTTTGAATTAAATCCTATTGTATTTGACCTTGGGCATTTAAGTACTATAAATAATTTAAATGTTCAAATAAATGTTGGAAATTGTTAAGGGTCACTGAAATAATTCAGAAAGCACCCATAATTGTTTCCAGGATTTTATAAAATGATTTGATATTTTTAAATCAAATCAAAACAAACTACAGAAAATAGAAAAATAGAATTAAATAGAAATAAGAGAGAGAGAGCAGAAGATCTACCTGGCGCCTACCTGTGCGGCCTGCTGCAGAAGCCGGCCCAGCCCACCAGGGGCTCCCCTCCTGTCGTCTTCCCCGCGCCAGTAGGCAGCGCGCGTGGCCGACGGGCACCGATGCTGCCTCGGCAACCTCCTGCTTGCCGCTCTCCTTCCTCGACGCTCTGGACGCCTTCCCCGAGCGCCACGCACCTCCCTGCCTCCCTCCCTCACTCTCCCGCGCTCTCACCCCCTTCCCTGGATCTCTCCCTCTCTCACCCGAGAGTCGCCGCCGACGTCGCTCGCAACCACCGCGGCCACAGCCACTTCTTCGCTCCCTCTCTGCGTACCCGAGCTCAGCCCGGACCCCAAGCCCCTCTACGTCGACCCACCGAAGCCCGGATGCCCCAAGACGATGCCGCGGCACTTCTTCCCGACCACGGCCGCCGGATGCCGCCGTCCGATTCATCCTCTCCGCCATCTCCCCGAGCACGCCGACCTGCTCTTCGAACTCACTGTGAGCTCCTACGCCTCCCCTCTCTCTTCCCCGCCTCGATTGCGCCCTGTAGCCTCGATCCCACCGGAGCCGGAGCTTGCTTGCCGCCGGCCATGTCGCCGCCGTAGCCACCGTTAGCTAGAGCTGCAACCGAGCACGCGGTCGTGCTCAGTGCAACCCCAGGAGGTCGTAACACCCCTCTTTGCCTCCTGTCGTGCTCCCTAACCCCGAAACCCAATTCACCCGAACGCCGGCGCCGCCGCGAGCTCCATTCCGGCGAACCCCGGCCACCCCCGCACCTCCCGTTGGTCCCCCTAGATGCGCACGGGCACGGGCTACCTCCTGGTGCCCTTGGCACGTCGGTCCGTCGCCTCTGGCGTAACTCCGGCGAGCCACCACCGCTCTGGGTCGTCGCCGTCGTCCAACCGCCGGCGAATCCGACGTGGCCGGTCATTAGGGCCTAACCACCCCGCTAACCCAGGCCTAGGGCCACTGACCGGTGGGCCCTACCGTTTAATTAACCCGGCTAACAATTTAGTTAAGTTAATTAAACTCTGTTAAATCACTGTGCAGCTGACATGTGGGTCCCGAACGTCAGGTTTGACCCGGACCAGCCCAGTTGACTCTGCTTACGTCACAGTGACATGGTGCTGACGCCATAAATCATTTCTGGATTTATTATTATTTCAGGAAATTTCAGAAAATGCCCTAAACTTCAATAAATCATAGAAATTCAACCGTAACTCCAAATTAAATAATTTATATATGAAAAATTATCAGAAAAATTCAAGGAATCCATCTGTACCATTTTCATGCATGTTAGAACAACTTATAGCTGCTGTTTAGCACAAATCAATTAAATGGCATTTGAATAATCACATATGGAGTTTGAATTTGAATCTTGTATTCAAACCAACTTCATTTAATCTGTTGCTAGTTGCATTAGCTCAAAACACATTCATATTGCCATGTCATGAGCATGCATCATATTGTGCATTGCATTGATTGTATTTCTTCTTTGTTGCCGGTATCTGTTCCCTCCCGGTAGACGATGTTCCGACGTTGTGATCGTTGACACTGATGAAGACTCAATGTTATCTTCAGAAGTGCCAGGCAAGCAAAACCCCCTTGTTCATTCCGATACAATCCTACTCTCTCGCTCCTTCTCTCTTTTACTGCATTAGGCCAACAACGACATATTTGTTACTTGCTGCGGTAGCTGAACCCCTTTAGCCTTTGCATGACCTGTCATTCCTCAGTAAATAGATGAAACCCACTAGCATGAGTAGGAGTTGTTTGAGCCCTGATGTGCCTACTCATTCATGCTTGTTTGTCATGCCTGCTACTGCTTAGAGTTGAGTCAGGTCTGATTCATCGGGGATGAATCAAAGGCGTGTGAACATGTCCTACTGTGTGTGAGCTAAGTGTGTGAACACGATTTGGTAAAGGTAGCGGTGAGAGGCCATGTAGGAGTACATGGTGGGTTGTCTCATTGCAGCCGTCCTCAGGAACTGAGTTCTGTGTTTGTGATCCATGATTCAGCTACTACCACGCATTGGGCCCGAAACCAATGGACCCTCTCGGCTTCTTGATCACCCTTGTCCTCTGTCCAGGAGTTGCAAGTAGTTTCTGGTGTTTGTAGTATGCTGGAGGCCGTGGACAGCGCTGACCGTAGGGGTGGGCTGTGATGCGGTAGGCACGTGGCACGGTGTACCGGCCGCCCGTTTGGTGTCTCGGGAACCCTGTTCACATCGTTTGGGGCTGTGAGCGAAACTCCGGCCGGATCTCCTCATGGATGGAACCCGAATAGGCGATAAACCTGGACTAGAGACTCGAGTGTTTAGGCAGGCCGTGGCCGACACCCACGTTGGGCTTCCGCTTGAAGGTTGCCGAGTACATGTCGTGTAAACGGCGGTAAGTGGTGAGAGCATGTGTGAAGAAGTACACCCCTGCAGGGTTAACATCATCTATTCGAATAGCCGTGTCCGCGGTAAAGGACTTCTGGGTTGCTTATATCAGTTCATAGACAAGTGAAGGTGGATACTTTAAAATGCGCAAGATAAGCGTGAGTGCTATGGATGGCGTTCTCGTAGGGAGACGAGAGCGGATCCATAGTGGTGTATTGATATGGTGAATATGTGGACTCGTGTGCGCCACCTCAAAAGAGTTACTTGCAGTCGTAGTTCAGGATAGCCACCGAGTCAAAGCTGGCTTGCTGCAGTTAAACCCCACCATCCCCTTTGTTGATAATGATGCATATGTAGTTAGTTCTGATGTAAGTCTTGCTGGGTAGATTTGTACTCATGTTTGCCTATTTTATGTTTTTGCAGAGAGACTTCGGTCTCGCTAGTAGTTCCACGTGGACTTCGATGTTTAGCTTGTTACCTCAGCTACGATCTTGTGCCCTCGGCAGGATCTGATAGATAGTCAGGCTTCTCAGCCTTTTTCATTTATAGATGTCTGTACTCAGACATGATAGCTTCCGCTTGTGCTTTGATTTGTATGCTCTGAATGCTGGGTCGTGAGACCCCTGTTTGTAATATCTCGCTCCTCAGAGCCTATGGAATAAATACTTGAGTCATAGAGTCATGTTGTGATGCCATGTTGTATTTGCACATATCGAGCATATTGTGTGTATGTTATTGAAATGCTTGGTATGTGTGGGATCTGACCATCTAGTTGTTTA
The DNA here is from genome assembly GCF_002162155.2 of Triticum dicoccoides. Classification (NCBI taxonomy): domain Eukaryota; kingdom Viridiplantae; phylum Streptophyta; class Magnoliopsida; order Poales; family Poaceae; genus Triticum; species Triticum dicoccoides. The sequence goes on from NC_041383.1 coordinate 554,130,604, forward strand.
TCTTTAGTAGCGTCTCTTACCGGGAAATGTCTCCTAGTGTTTCCACCGAGCCATGGTAGCTTGCTACTGCTCCGGAACACTTAGGCTGGCCGGCATGTGTCCTTCTTCGTTCCTGTGTCTGTCCCTTCGGGGAAATATCACGCGATGAATACCGGAGTCCTGTTAGCCCGCTACAGCCCGGTTCACCGGAGTCCTGCTAGCCCAGTGCTACAGCCTGGATTCACTCGCTGATGACCGACACGTTCGATGCTGGGTCATGGATTCCTGTCCCTGTAAGTCTGTGCCACTTTGGGTTTACGAGTAGCCATGTCAGCCCGGGTTCTTTGTCATATGGATGCTAGCGACACTATCATATACGTGAGCCAAAAGGCGCAAACGGTCCCGGGCCAGGTAAGGTGGCACCCGTGGGAATATCGTGCATGAGGCCGCAAAGTGATATGATGTGTTACATGCTAGATCGGTGTGACTTAGGATCGGGGTCCTGACAGCGTTGGTATCAGAGCTTGACTACCTGTAGGATTACCAAGCCAAACTGGTCGAAGTTGAGTCTAGAAATTCTTTAGTTATATAAGGGAATTGATTGTGGGATGGAACGTAAGGCTCTTTTTACTCCTTTACCTCGTGGCCTTCTGATCTGAGTCATCTCATCTTTCCTACGGGGATTAAGAACTAGGCTATCTCTTCTTTCTATCAGGATCACGTGTTACTAATCCGTAAACTTAGAAGATTGTTGGATCTAAGCTTGAGTTCAGTTCCTACTACTTCTGTATGATTACTGTTGATCTCGAAACCTTGATATTGTGCTTCTGAGTGGTTATGCCACCATTTTTGTGAATGTATCAAATCTTTTCTGAGCATTTACAGCCGTTATGCTGTCCGAGTCATCCTAGGTTTCTAAATAGTCCGATGCATTTGCAAATCCCTTCCTTCTGTTTCCGGTGTGCCTTTGGTCAGATTAATCACACAAATCAGTGAGTTGAGGTACTTTATTGCCTTGACATATATGTTGGAGCTGGTATTATGACCCTAGGTGTCTTAGGGGATCATCTAGTAATTTAGCCATGATTTGTGTCCCAGTGTGATGATTCTGGCCTTTATCCTCGAAAGCATCCCGTGATGCCACTTAGTAGTAGGTATTCTACCTCCGGGTTTCTGAACCCGAGATTCATACTACTTACCTCGTGTTGATAGTGTTTGCTAGTTCCTTTAGGATATTAGTAACTTTGCGATAGTCCTCGAGGTCCGTGGTATTTCCTTCCTCCAAATACTATGAACCACTTATGGCAGTAGTTTGTTGAATCAAAAGATCACAATCGGAGTACTCTTGGGGAGTTCTCCATTCATAAATCGTGACTCTGCCAGTCCTACCTCTCTGCATGGGTTATCCGGAAGGAACATATTGAAACTGGGTTCGACATACTAATCTATGCATCCACAACTCAGAAAATTATATGTTCTTTGAGTTGTCCCTCCTTAATTATTTTCTGACCTCCATCTATCAAATGATAATCAGGAGTATGCTTGCATCCGCTCATCGATGCCTATTACTCTTGTGGTCCGTCAAGCCATTCTGTCCTGAATGACTTGGAGAAACAAACTCCAGTACCTCTTCCATATCCAGGATTGGGTCAAAGGAGTTGTGCTCCGCAGAACAAATTGTTAATCCAGTTTTTGCTCTGTTCTACCTTGGAGTATTACCATCTTTTATATAGGGATTGTTATAGGAATTGCACACCATCCTATGAACTCTTGGTACAGTGATACTTCTTGCCATCATTGTTCATTCCTCGGTTCCTGTGTTATTGTAACCGGAATGCCGACAAGTGAATCGTGGTGTGTGAAATCAATACTGCTAGCAACTCTGTTGCTTGGTAGTTAAATGGACAATAACCTCATTCTTAACGTGTTGGTTCTTGAATCATCATTCTAAGATTGATTGTGCTACCTAGTCCTTATTTCCTGGTGCACTCTTTGATTGATGAGTTAGGATCTTGTCAAGTCCTCACTCATTTGATCATATCATCTTGCCCTGAAAAGAAAGATTGCTCTCGAGCTTAGTAACATACCGGTGGTTCGTGATTTTCCGAATATCTTCTCGGAAGTATTACCAGGTTGTCACCTGACCGCTATGTTGAGCTCGTGATCAAGTTGGTTTGTCCTGTAAACCACCCCCTTTCTCCAAGAATCTGTGTTGGATATCCCTGAGCCAGTTGGTTAAGCTAGACAACAACTTGGAGAGTTGGAAGATAAAAGCTTGCCTGACTTAGTTCGTTCCAAAGGGATATTCTTGTGTAGTGTGTGTTGAAGAAAGATGATATCTTCATCGATTGGTCCCTATGATCAGTTGCTGGACCTATTGTCTTATTAACCCTTTGATTTGAGTGTGGGTTATCATCAAATCAAATCAGTACCAACGATGCTCGTAATGTTGTCTTACTCGTGGTTGATCCCTCGAGCATACACCATTACATCTTTGGTCTGACCAATGCTATCACCGTGTTCACATGATGGTGGAAGTCCAGTGATATGGAAATTCCGATGAGTTGTTGTTGAGCCCATCAGTAGCA
>NC_041383.1:554133418-554153584 GCF_002162155.2 Triticum dicoccoides
ACCTAGTGTTGGAAACTTTTGAAAGCATTTGTTCATGCTAGCTCATGAAGCATATGTTCGGATGTAAGAAGTGACTTCCTCTAGTTCATGTGCATTTGATGCAAGTTGCCGCCGTGGATTCGAGAAAGTCAATGTTGCTTTCTTTGGAATCATTCCAAATCAGTCATGCACACGTGCGAAGAATTCTGTGGTTTGAAGACTTGCAACCTTCAATCTATATGTATCCCTAGCACACCAAGCCACTGATTGATTTGTTCAAGGAGAAGGAGTTCCTTCATAAGAGCTAATCCGGACTTATGTAAGGACTTCGATACCCTCGTTGATGGTTCCCCACCTGAACTCGGTAGTGTTTTATTATAAGACTACCACGTGGTCATGTTTGTCTGGGACAGCGTGTTCGCATGTTTGTAGCAGAACCAGCTCATGTTTTGGAGCTTACTATCGTAGTTCATTCCCGAGAATCTCGCAACGTCATTTCGTCGATTTGTGTTGCAAACTTTCATTTTTCTTCCTGGACTCGATGAGTCTGGAATATCCTGACACCAACCAGATCTGAGTCTCAGGCAGATATGATGGTTGGAACATTTCCCAGGAACTATAATATTGGTCCCTCGATAACCGGTAAAGTGGATGTCGTGGCCAACACACCCAGCCAGAAGACCTATTATTGTAGTATCTTGTTTGAGGAAGTTGGCCACCTTCCCATAAGGACTTCGTAGGATTTACTCCCTAGTTGTGCCCTATGATTTTTGTGTTCCCGAAGTCCGACCTTTTTACTTGATGTTCTAGATATCAAACCATAATTATCTATGGGTTACGCTAGCACATCAAGGAGAACATTAGAAGCGGAGTGCTAAATGTCTCTCGGTCGATCATTCAGATTTCGTCCCCTTGGCCTCGCTAAGGTGAAATCTGAGAAGGTGTTATCTTTCTTTGCATCTGCATCGTCCATCGCTATTCATCATGGTAGTACGTTGTGTTTCCAGGATCCTTAACACGGATATTGGTAAAATCTTGATGATTATGGAAATGCTCAAGTTCTTGAGAGCACGCGCAAGTGCTAGGTTTGATCGTCGGCATTAACTGTATAGTGCTCTTAGTTTCCTCGGCAATGCTATGACCTTTTCAAACAGTGAATTCACTCTCTATTGTTGGGTTCTTCCCCAGTTACCAGAATTATTCCCAGCATTTGCATTTTGTTCCCAGCTTGCACCGCCAATGTGCCATTCTACCATGGGTCTCATCCATTTCCGGTGATAAGCAAATTCATCCATTACGTTGCCTTCAACAAGGTAATCCACATCATCCAAGTCTGAGTATGCCATTCTACCGACCCCCTCCAAATGATCGCTCGAGAATTGCCTTAGGCTGGTTTAAAGAGTTTCAATGATCTCTGAATCAAAGGTAATTCTTTTTGCCACTTAAGGGGATATTTCTACGAGTCACCTTCTCTAAGGTGCATCGTTATGGTATCATGGAAACTCAACTCCTCGCTACGCTGACAACCGATCACCACATTCTTAAGTCTGGAATTGTTGTCTACTTAGTGAGCCCTCGTCATCTGTCTCACTCCATTTCTTCAGAGGCGTGCTTCGTCTCTCAGCTCGAGAGATGTTGCTATGTCTCATTCCGAGAGTTAATCCTGAGTTGTTCGACCTTCGAGAAGAACAATTCTTTTAGGGTCTTTCCTTTTCCCTCGTTGTCATGATAGTTGGAGTTCTCAAGGCAAGACTTCGAGACAATGATGGTGAACGAATCAACGTTCAATTGAAGTGCAACCTGGATCCTGAAGATCGTGCTAGTTTGCGTTTCCCCTTCACCTTACCCTACACTTGAATCTCGGGACGAGATTTTTGTTTAGTGGGGGTGAATTGTCACAGCCCTCGAATTTGTTTGTCATTAGTTGCATTAAGGCATTCATGCATCATGTTTAAAGTTCATGAAACTTGAACTGGGGATGACAAACCCTAGCACTAAATAAAATGCAATTAGGATCAAAACAAAAATATTTTCAATAAAGCCAGAATGCCCTTTAGGAAAGTTCATTATTTTTGTTAAAGGTGAAAACCCCTGCCAACAATGATGCACATATTTCTAGGCCATTCTGGATTTTTGAATTAAATCCTATTGTATTTGACCTTGGGCATTTAAATACTATAAATAATTTAAATGTTCAAATAAATGTTGGAAATTGTTAAGGGTCACTGAAATAATTCAGAAAGCACCCATAATTGTTTCCAGGATTTTATAAAATGATTTGATATTTTTAAATCAAATCAAAACAAACTACAGAAAATAGAAAAATAGAATTAAATAGAAATAAGAGAGAGAGAGCAGAAGATCTACCTGGCGCCTACCTGTGCGGCCTGCTGCAGAAGCCGGCCCAGCCCACCAGGGGCTCCCCTCCTGTCGTCTTCCCCGCGCTAGTAGGCAGCGCGCGTGGCCGACGGGCGCCGACGCTGCCTCGGCCACCTCCTGCTTGCCGCTCTCCTTCCTCGACGCTCTGGACGCCTTCCCCGAGCGCCACGCACCTCCCTGCCTCTCTCCCTCACTCTCCCGCGCTCTCACCCCCTTCCCTGGATCTCTCCCTCTCTCACCCGAGAGTCGCCGCCGACGTCGCTCGCAACCACCGCGGCCATAGCCACTTCCTTGCTCCCTCTCTGCGTACCCGAGCTCAGCCCGGACCCCAAGCCCCTCTACGTCGACCCACCGAAGCCCGGATGCCCCAAGACGATGCCACGGCGCTTCTTCCCGACCACGGCCGCCGGATGCCGCCGTCCGATTCATCCTCTCCGCCATCTCCCCGAGCACGCCGACCTGCTCTTCGAACTCACTGTGAGCTCCTACGCCTCCCCTCTCTCTTCCCCGCCTCGATTGCGCCCTGTAGCCTCGATCCCACCGGAGCCGGAGCTTGCTTGCCGCCGGCCATGTCGCCGCCGTAGCCACCGTTAGCTAGAGCTGCAACCGAGCACGCGGTCGTGCTCAGTGCAACCCCAGGAGGTCGTAACACCCCTCTTTGCCTCCTGTCGTGCTCCCTAACCCCGAAACCCAGTTCACGCGAACGCCGGCGCCGCCGCGAGCTCCATTCCGGCGAACCCCGGCCACCCCCGCACCTCCCGTTGGTCCCCCTAGATGCGCACGGGCACGGGCTACCTCCTGGTGCCCTTGGCGCGTCGGTCCGTCGCCTCTGGCATAACTCCGGCGAGCCACCGCCGCTCTGGGTCGTCGCCGTCGTCCAACCGCCAGCGAATCCGACGTGGCCGGTCATTAGGGCCTAACCACCCCGCTAACCCAGGCCTAGGGCCACTGACCGGTGGGCCCTACCGTTTAATTAACCCGGCTAACAATTTAGTTAAGTTAATTAAACTCTGTTAAATCACTGTGCAGCTGACATGTGGGTCCCGAACGTCAGGTTTGACCCGGACCAGCCCAGTTGACTCTGCTGACGTCACAGTGACGTGGTGCTGACGCCATAAATCATTTCTGGATTTATTATTATTTCAGGAAATTTCAGAAAATGCCCTAAACTTCAATAAATCATAGAAATTCAACCGTAACTCCAAATTAAATAATTTATATATGAAAAATTATCAAAAAAATTCAAGGAATCCATCTGTACCATTTTCATGCATGTTAGAACAACTTATAGCTGCTGTTTAGCACAAATCAATTAAATGGCATTTGAATAATCACATATGGAGTTTGAATTTGAATCTTGTATTCAAACCAACTTCATTTAATCTGTTGCTAGTTGCATTAGCTCAAAACACATTCATATTGCCATGTCATGAGCATGCATCATATTGTGCATTGCATTGATTGTATTTCTTCTTTGTTGCCGGTATCTGTTCCCTCCCGGTAGACGATGTTCCGACGTTGTGATCATTGACACTGATGAAGACTCAATGTTATCTTCAGAAGTGCCAGGCAAGCAAAACCCCCTTGTTCATTCCGATACAATCCTACTCTCTCGCTCCTTCTCTCTTTTACTGCATTAGGACAACAACGACATATTTGTTACTTGATGCAGTAGCTGAACCCCTTTATCCTTTGCATGACCTGTCATTCCACAGTAAATAGATGAAACCCACTAGCATGAGTAGGAGTTGTTTGAGCCCTGATGTGCCTACTCATTCATGCTTGTTTGTCATGCCTGCTACTGCTTAGAGTTGAGTCAGGTCTGATTCATCGGGGATGAATCAGAGGCGTGTGAACATGTCCTACTGTGTGTGAGCTAAGTGTGTGAACACGATTTGGTAAAGGTAGCGGTGAGAGGCCATGTAGGAGTACATGGTGGGTTGTCTCATTGTAGCCGTCCTCAGGAACTGAGTTCTGTGTTTGTGATCCATGATTCAGCTACTACCACGCATTGGGCCGGAAACCAATGGACCCTCTCGGCTTCTTGATCACCCTTGTCCTCTGTCCAGGAGTTGCAAGTAGTTTCTGGCGTTTGTAGTATGCTGGAGGCCGTGGACAGCGCTGACCGTAGGGGTGGGCTGTGATGCGGTAGGCATGTGGCACGGTGTACCGGGCGCCCGTTTGGTGTCTCGGGAACCCTGTTCACATTGTTTGGGGCTGTGAGCGAAACTCCGGCCGGATCTCCTCATGGATGGAACCCGAATAGGCGATAAACCTGGACTAGAGACTCGAGTGTTTAGGCAGGCCGTGGCCGACACCCACGTTGGGCTTCCGCTTGAAGGTTGCCGAGTACATGTCGTGTAAACGGCGGTAAGTGGTGAGAGCATGTGTGAAGAAGTACACCCCTGCAGGGTTAACAAGTGAAGGTGGATACTTTAAAATGCGCAAGATAAGCGTGAGTGCTATGGATGGCGTTCTCGTAGGGAGACGAGAGCGGATCCATAGTGGTGTATTGATATGGTGAATATGTGGACTCGTGTGCGCCACCTCAAAAGAGTTACTTGCAGTCGTAGTTCAGGATAGCCACCGAGTCAAAGCTGGCTTGCTGCAGTTAAACCCCACCATCCCCTTTGTTGATAATGATGCATATGTAGTTAGTTCTGATGTAAGTCTTGCTGGGTACATTTGTACTCATGTTTGCCTATTTTATGTTTTTGCAGAGAGACTTCGGTCTCGCTAGTAGTTCCACGTGGACTTCGACGTTTAGCTTGTTACCTCAGCTACGATCTTGTGCCCTCGGCAGGATCTGATAGATAGTCAGGCTTCTCAGCCTTTTTCATTTATAGATGTCTGTACTCAGACATGATAGCTTCCACTTGTGCTTTGATTTGTATGCTCTGAATGCTGGGTCGTGAGACCCCTGTTTGTAATATCTCGCTCCTCAGAGCCTATGGAATAAATACTTGAGTCATAGAGTCATGTTGTGATGCCATGTTGTATTTGCACATATCGAGCATATTGTGTGTATGTTATTGAAATGCTTGGTATGTGTGGGATCTGACCATCTAGTTGTTTATCTTTAGTAGCCTCTCTTACCGGGAAATGTCTCCTAGTGTTTCCACCGAGCCATGGTAGCTTGCTACTGCTCCGGAACACTTAGGCTGGCCGGCATGTGTCCTTCTTCGTTCCTGTGTCTGTCCCTTCGGGGAAATGTCACGCGATGAATACCGGAGTCCTGTTAGCCCGCTACAGCCCGGTTCACCGGAGTCCTGCTAGCCCAGTGCTACAGCCTGGATTCACTCGCTGATGACCGACACGTTCGATGCTGGGTCATGGATGCCTGTCCCTGTAAGTCTGTGCCACTTTGGGTTTACGACTAGCCATGTCAGCCCGGGTTCTTTGTTATATGGATGCTAGTGACACTATCATATACATGAGCCAAAAGGCGCAAACGGTCCCGGGCCAGGTAAGGTGGCACCCGTGGGAATACCGTGCATGAGGCCGCAAAGTGATATGATGTGTTACATGCTAGATCGGTGTGACTTAGGATCGGGGTCCTGACACTAGGTGTCGGGTAAGCCACTCGTCGCGGATGTTAAGTTTGAAGGCTGCAAGGGCCTCTGCATCCGGACAGTCAATGATTTGATTTTTCTTGGTTAAGAATCGTGTCCACTATTGTCTGGCTGATTCATCTGGCTGCTGAATTATGTGGCTTAGGTCATCGGCGTCTGGTGGTCGCACGTGTGTTCCTTGGAAGTTATCAAGAAATGTGGCTTCCAGGTCTTCCCAACAACCAATTGATGCTGCTGGCAAGCTGTTGAGCCAATGTCGAGCTGGTCCTTTAAGCTTGAGTGGGAGGTATTTGATGGCGTGTAGATCATCACCACGGGCCATGTGGATGTGAAGGAGATAGTCCTTGATCCAAACCGCAGGATCTTTTGTGCCGTCGTATGATTCAATGTTTACGGGTTTGAAACCCTCTGGGACTTGATGATCCATTACTTCGTCTGTGAAGCATAGTGGGTGTGCGACGCCTCTGTATTGGGCTATATCACGACGCAACTCAAATGAGCTTTGTCTACTGTGTTCGGCCCGACAGGAATTGTTGTATCCGGCGTGACGGTTGTCATCACGTGTCGTGGGGCGCCCACGCGATCCGTAGATCGATCTTATTTGCCTTGCATTGTCCTCCAATATGTCTCACAAGTCTGGCTCATTTCCCCGTGGCTTTGTACTTTTCGAGCGACGCCGGCGTGCGGCTTTAGTGGAGGGCCTAGAGGCCTCTTTGTCCTGGCCACGAGGTGGCCGGTCGGCCGCGTCATGTGCTGGTAATGTAGGTTTGGTTGCTTCCTCCTCTAATTGGTGTAGCAGCCTGGGTTTTGGGTAGCTCTTGGAGGGGCGATCGAGTTTGTACTCTTCGGCTGCAAGGACTTCGGTCCATCTGTCAGCTAGCAAGTCTTGGTCAGCTCTAAGTTGCTCCTGCTTTTTCTTTAGGCTGCTTGTCGTGGCCATAAGCCTGCGATTGAAACGCTCTTGTTCGACGGGATCCTCGGGCATGACAAATTCATCGTCGTCAAGGCTTGCTTCATCTTCGGAGGGAGGCATATAATTATCGTCCTCTACCTCTCTGTCTGCCGCTCTATCATGAGGGCTGGCTTCTCCCTCCTCCTGTGCTGAATCCTGCTGGAGGGGGTTGTCTTCGGCACTGTCCGGGGTATTATTATCTCCCGTGCCGGAGTCACCGTTTTTGCTGTGGCGGGATTTAGAGCGGCGCCGCTGACGCCGATGCTTGGGCTGTTTCTTGGAGAGGTCATCCTCTGCTGTTCCATTGTCATTCCCATCTTTTGGGGTGTCCACCATGTATATGTCGTATGACGAGGTGGCCTTCCAGTGCCCTGTAGGCGCTGGTTCTTGGTTGTCTCCTGCATCATCGTCCATACCGTCGATGTCTTCGGAGTCGAAGTCGAGCATGTCTGTTAAATCATCGATAGTGGCTACAAAGTGGGTGGTGGGTGGGCGTTGAATTTCTTCGTCGTCCGCATCCCAACCTTCCTGACCATAGTCCGGCCAGGGCTCTCCTGACAAAGAGAGAGACTTTAGTGAATTCAGGATGTTGCCAAAGGGCGAGTGCTGAAAGATGTCCGCGTCAGTGAACTTCATAACCGGCGCCCAATCGGATTTGATTGGCAGGGGCACGGGAGGTTCGGAGTCCAGGGAGGAGTCCGGCACCTCAGAGTCACGGGATTTGCAAAGTATAGGGATGGTGTTCGGCTCAATCACCGTAGAGTTCGTAGCCCCCAAGGCGGTGTCCAGCCACTCGTCCTCGATCGGCGAAGTCGGCTCTGAGCTAAGGGTCAGAGCGGACGCTGGTGCGGCCTCCAGGGCACCGTTCGATGGCAGAGCTAGATCATACCCATCGAGACAGTGCGGCGCACTTAGCTGTGGCTCGAATCCGTCGAAGATCAAGTCTCGGCGGATGTCAGCCGTGTAGTTCAAACTCCCAAATCTGACCTAATGGCCAGGGGCGTAGCTTTCGATCTGCTCCAGATGGCCAAGTGAATCGGCCCGCAGTGCAAAGCCGCCGAATACGAAGATCTGTCCGGGGAGAAAAGTCTCACCCTAGACCGCGTCGTTGTTGATGATTGAAGGAGCCATCGGGCCTAAAGGTGACGACACAGAGGAACTCTCAATGAAAGCACCAATGTCGGTGTCAAAACCGGCGGATCTCGGGTAGGGGGTCCCGAACTGTGCGTCTAGGCGGATGGTAATAGGAGACAAGGGACACGATGTTTTTACCCAGGTTCGGGCCCTCTCGATGGAGGTAAAACCCTACTCCTGCTTGATTAATATTGATGATATGGGTAGTACAAGAGTAGATCTACCATGAGATCAAAGAGGCTAAATGCTAGAAGCTAGCCTATGGTATGATTCTTGTTCGTCCTACGGACTAAAACCCTCCGGTTTATGTAGACACCGGAGAGGGTTAGGGTTACACAGTGTCAGTTACAATGGTAGGAGATCTACATATCCGTATCGCCAAGCTTGCCTTCCATGCCAAGGAATGTCCCATCTAGACACGGGACGAAGTCTTCACTCTTGTATCTTCATAGTCCGAGAGTCCGGCCAATGGTGATAGTTCGGCTATACGGACACCCCCTAATCCAGGACTCCCTCACCAGCCATTTGGCTCGAGCAAAGGCCAGCGCGGCGGTTTGCTCGCTCGTGAGTCACGCTCGGGCCAGCCTGCCAACCCATGCGGTGGCCAGCACAGTGTCCAGCCCGTCCAGCGGAGCGGCGGCCAACTCGCTCATCACCGGCACCACCAACGAACATGCATCAGCACTGTTTGAAGTAATGTTCAGGAAAAATAATGATTTGAGGGGGAATAACAGGATAGAAGGTCAGATGTGGGTCCCTCGTGTCAACGGTCAAACAAAATGTGCTGGTTTAAGCTGCCTCGTCAGCACGAACGTGTGGGCCAACCCTGTCATAAATGGGTTTAAACGAACCTAATTGGTAGGAGTACTAGGTAGTAGTTTTTGGTGTGGATTAAGAAATTTTTGGTATGTTTTTGCTATTTTTGTACAATAGATTCTTCCTAGGGCTAGTTGAAAGTGGTAGTTTTTTGTTAAATACTCTACATATTGTAAGTAGGAGTGAAAGTTAAGCTTTGGAAGCCAATAAGCAAGGCTAGTTACATAGTGCATATGTGTACATGATTGAAAGTAAATATCAACCATGAGTGACTAATATCTTGATGGAAAACTCGAAACTATGGAATACTAGGAAAAAATGCATGGTTGGAAATACTAGCAATGTTCATGTGCGTTGCAACGAATCATAATTAGAATAATACTTATTCACAAACTTGGTACAAAACACTCTAATTTTGATATACATATGTCACTAGAGATATATTATGTTTCAATTAGAATATATTCCTTGGGCTGTTTTGGTGAGGTCAGGGAGGGATGTGGTTGGTTTTAAGATACTAATTATGGGTTTTTCTACAAATATGTAAACAAGTGGGATGTTGGTGAGAAAAGGCAACAACTTACCTCACAGTCGTTAGATGTAGATCTAATGGTCAGAAACGACGGATGGTAGACACACCATCATCACCAACTTAGTCTTGTGTAGGAGTACTAGCAAGATCCGTGCATTGCACGGAACATTAAGATGCATTTTTTATAAAACACTTGTTGTGATTGACCCTTGTGGGAGTAATCCAATGTGTAAAAACTAATGATATCTCGAGAAATATGAGATAAGGTGAAGAGGAGTGGGGTGTGGTGGTGATTTGTGGTCGGACTGGGCGGAGGCATGGGGATTGACGACGCCGGCAGCGGCCACCAGGCCAGTTTGTTCCAGAGGCTTCCTTTCTTAATTGCTCAACAATGAGGTTTGTTGGAGATAAGGATGAACAAGGGAAGGCCTTGTCTGCAAATGTGGAGAGGGGTGCGGGTATCTTTTAGTTTAATTTCCATCCGTCAAATATAGATCGGACGGTCTATATTGCAAGATGGCACACGTACCATCATCACCAACTCGGTTTTTTATAAGAGAAGAAATATAAGTATGGAGATACAAATGTATTATCGATGCTTGCTTCCGTAAACTAGCATCTACATTCTATTCAACGCCTTGGCATGTGGGGCCTTAGCACAATGACTTCTCGACTGTGTAAAACAAAGATTTTTCCCGTCGCCGATAAGGAGGGGGTGACGGCGGCGCGCTTTTTGGCTTGCTCTAGTCCTAGTAGTCATACTAGGTGGTCTAAGCACGTGTAGATTTATTCTTTTTCACATCTCGTGTTCGCCGTACTGCCACCACTGTTGATGAATAGACTGTAAGTTATTTACGGGGCAACCCTTGTTGAGCGTGTTTGCGAGAGAGAGAGACAGTGTGCATGTGTGATATGTTAGAGACTGAGACAATAATAACAGATTCTTTGTGTCTATGTGTGTCGAGGATAGAGAGAGACATGCACATGGGGCTTTGTGTTGGGTAACATGGAGACACATATACATAATTAGAGAGTGAGTGTGTGAGATACACATGCGGACATGAGGAGAGATGAGGATCCAGATAAATGGGTGTTTGTGCGTGTCTGTGTGTGTTTGTGCACGCGTTTGTGTGTGAGAGGGAGTGTGTGTATGTGGAGTAGAGAGACCACTAATGATGTAAACCTAGTACAAGGGAAGGGGGAATGGTCTGACATGTGTAGTAGCGGGATAGCACGGGTGTGGGCGGGGGGAGCAGACTATTTGGAAGAGATATTGAGTGTGGGTGTGTGGGAGAGGGGTGTAAGAGCGAGAGAGAGAGAGAGAGAGAGAGAGAGAGATCTAGCGACGGAGATAGAGAGGGAGAGAGGAAGAGAGGGGGCGAGAGGGGTCGTTTGTGTCCATAAATGGCGTATAGATAGGGAGACAATGTTGATGTTTGATACGTCTCCAATGTATCTATAATTTTTGATTGCTCCATGCTACTTTATCTACTGTTTTGGGCAATATTGGGCTTTATTATCCACTTTTATATGATTTTTGGGACTAACCTATTAGGCAGAGGCCCAGCCTAGATTTGCTGTTTTATGCCAATTTCAGTGTTTCGAGGAAAAGGAATATCAGGCGAAGTCAAAATGGAACGAAATCAACTGGAGAAGTTATTTTTGGAAGGAAAGCCACCCGATGGACTTGGAGTGCATGTCAGGAGATACGGGAGGTGCTCACGAGGGTGGGGGACGCACCCCCCCCCCAGCGGGGCGTGCCCCCCTGCCTCGTGGGGCCCCCGTAGCTCCTCCGACGTACCCCCTGCACCCATATATACTCTCGTACCCTAAAACTTCCAGAACAGAAGAGAGATCGGGAGTTCCGCCGCCGCAAGCCTCTGTAGCCACCAAAAACCTCTCGGGAGCCCGTTCCGGCACCCTGTCGGAGGGGGATCCCATCACCGGTGGCCATCTTCATCATCCCGGCGCTATACATGACGAGGAGGGAGTAGTTCACCCTCGAGGCTGAGGGTATGTACCAGTAGCTATGTGTTTGATCTCTCTCTCTCTCTCGTGTTCTCTCTCGTGTTCCTCTATGGCACGATCTTCATGTATCCCGAGCTTTGCTATTGTAGTTGGATCTTATGATGTTTCACCCCCTCTACTCTCTTGTGATGAATTGAGTTTCCCCTTTGAAGTTATCTTATCGGATTGAGTCTTTTATGAGAACACTTGATGTATGTCTTACCGTGATTATCTGTGGTGACAATGGGATATCATGTGCCACTTGATGTCTGTTTTGGTGATCAACTTGCGGGTTTTGTGACATTGGGAACCTATGCATAGGGGTTGGCACACGTTCTTGACTCTCCGGTACAAACTTTGGGGCACTCTTTGAAGTACTTTGTGTTGGTTGGATGAATCTGAGATTGTGTGATGCATATCGTATAATCATGCCCACGGATACTTGAGGTGACAATGGAGTATCTAGGTGACATTAGGGTTTTGGTTGATTTGTATCTTAAGGTGTTATTCTAGTACGAACTCTTTTATAGATTGATCCAAAAGAATAACTTTGAGGTGGTTTCGTACCCTACCATAATCTCTATGTTTGTTCTCCGCTATTAGTGTCTTTGGAGTGACTCTTTGTTGCATGTTGAGGGCTTGTTATATGATCTATCTATGTTATTATTGTGGAGAGAACTTGCACTAGTGAAAGTATGAACCCTAGGCCTTGTTTCCTATCATTGCAATGCCGTTTATGCTCACTTTTATCATTAGTTACCTTGCTGTTTTTATTATTTCAGATTACAAAAACCTATATCTACTATCTATTTTGCACTTGTATCACCATCTCTTCGCCGAACTAGTGCACCTATACAATTTATCATTGTATTGGGTGTGTTGGGGACACAAGAGACTCTTTGTTATTTGGTTGCAGGGTTGTTTGAGAGAGACCATCTTCATCCTACGCCTCCCACGGATTGATAAACCTTAGGTCATCCACTTGAGGGAAATTTGCTACTGTCCTACAAACCTGTGCACTTGCAGGCCCAACAACGTCTACAGGAAGAAGGTTGTGTAGTAGACATCAAGCTCTTTTCTGGCGCCGTTGCCAGGGAGGTGAGTGCTTGAAAGTATATCTTTAGATCTTGTAATCAAATCTTTTTGTTTCTTGTTTTATCACTAGTTTAGTTTATAAAAAAAACTACAAAAAAATGGAGTTAAGTTTGTCTCATACGCTTCACCTTTTTAATATCTTTCGTGAGTATGATGGAAAGGATAATTGTGCTCAAGTGCTAGAAGAAGAAATCTCTAAATTGTTTGGCACTAAATCTTTGAATGATGAGCATGATTGCAATGTTGTTAGTACGAATTCTTTGAATATCCATGATGCTAATGATGATTGCACTAGTTATGATGAAAATATCTCTTATGAGCATGTCAACTTTTGTGGAGTGCATGTTTGCATGAACACACAAAATAGAGAAGATATTTATTGCAAGAGGCATAAGTACTTAGAAACCAAATGGTTGCAAGAAGAGCTAGATGAATGTGCTGAAAGATTCAACATTTATAGTACCCCTTGTGAACTTTGCAATGAACATGGTCATTTAAAGCTCCAATGCTATTTGTTTCATGATCAAGTCGTGTCCAAATATTGTGATAATTTGATTACCCTTGAGCATCATAAAGAGCTTAGCCTTCTTTTGGGTTATGAAGAAATGAAACGTATAACTGAGGGTATTCCAAAATTTGCCCTTGATAAAGTTCTTCATTTTGATCTAGAGAAAATTCACATGTATTGTGCGGTGAATTGTATTGAAAATCCTTATATTGCCAATTACATAAGGAAAAGAAAGCAAATGTAAGATGATGAGAATACTAATGAAAGGGAAGAGGCTTCCCAATCTCCTCCTATTATTTCTTATGATGAATCAGGTAACGAGGAGGAGCCTTCGATTCAACCAATCTCATCAATAAGGAGCTCAAAGAGGAAGGTTGAACCCACACATAATGTGAAGAAGAAGAAGAAAAGAAGGAGCAACAAAGGTAGAAAGGTATCCCTCCCAAATGATGTTGCTCCTACTACTCATTGTAATGATGATAATTGCTATATCATTGGTGCTATCAATATTTTTAATGATGAGAGTGATTATGCTTATGATATGAAAGGGCCCAAGCTTGGGGAAGCTATGTTTGATTGGGATGAAATATTTGAGAATATATTTGCTGGAATTAATGTTTGTCCCAAGCTTGGGGATGCTATGTTTAATGAAGATGATATTCTTAGCATCCCAAGTTTTGATATGCAAAGTTGTTGTAATGATAGCATGCCTCCTACCTATGATGATTATATTGATGAAAGTGGGTTCAGAAGAGAGTCAACTTTAGGAAGTAGTGATCCCACTATTTTGGAGGATGTTAAATTTTATTGTGAGGAATAGGGTAGTGGATTTGGAAGAGTGTCAACTTTATTTAGTGATTCCACTATCTTGGGAGAGGTTCCAATCGATTATGATGAGAATGAAGTTGCTACTTATGATGATTATTGTGATGAAACTTATGCTATAAAAAGTAGTGATGATTATATTTACAAATCTTGTCATGATTATGATTACCCTTTTTCTGAACATTACTCTTTTAATGTGGAAACAATTTTTAGTGTTCAAGTCTCTTATGATACTCCCACTATTATTCATGAGAAGAATTTTGCTTATGTGGAGAGTAGTGATTTTTCTATGCAAGTAGACCATGAAAAGAATGCCTTAGGTTCTGGTTATATTGTTGAATTCATTCGTGATGCTACTGAAAATTATTATGAGGGAGGAATATATGCTTGTAGGAATTGCAATAATATCAAGTTTCCTCTCTATGTGTTTAAAATCTTGAAGCTATGCTTGTTTTACCTTCCTATGCTTGTTGATTATTGTTTCCATAAGTTGTTTGTTCACAAAATCCCTATGCATAGGAAGTGGGTTAGACTTAAATGTTCTAGCCATATGCTTCATGATGCTCCCGTTATGTTTCAATTCTTATCTTTTTTGTGAGCATCATTGCCATCATCATGCCTAGCTAGAAAGGCATTAAAGAAAAGCTCTTGTTGGGAGACAACCCAATATTTATCCTTACTGTTTTTGTGTGTCCACATGATTACGCTACTGTAGTAATCATGTTTTATAGCTTTTGTTTCAATAAAGTGCCAAGTAAGACCTTTAGGATAGCTTATGGTGATAGTTGTGTTGATCCTGCTGAAAATAAGAAACTTTTGCACCCAGTAAATTAGTTTTGTTAATTCACAGAAACGTGCTTTTGATCTGATGCTTTTTGCTCTGGATTGGTACACGAATTTCTTAGGACTTCCTAATTTGGTAGGATTTTTGGAGTTCCATAAGTATACGTTTGATACAGATTACTACAGATTGTTCTGTTTTTGACAGATTCTGTTTTCTATGTGTTGTTTGCTTATTTTGATGAATCTATGAGTAGTATCGGAGCGTATGAACCATAGATAAGTTGGAATACAGTAGATATTACACCAATATGAATTTAGAATGAGTTCATTACAGTACCTAAGTGGTTGTTTTATTTTCTTATACTAACGGAGCTTACAAGTTTTCTGTTGAGTTTTGTGTTGTGAAGTTTTCAAATTTTGGGTAAAGATTCGATGGACTATGGAATAAGGTGTGGCAAAGAGCCTAAGCTTGGGGATCCCCATGGAACCCCAAGACATTCAAGGATAACCAAGAGCCTAAGCTTGGGGATGCCCTGGAAGGCATCCCCTCTTCAGTCTTTGTTCATCGGTAACTTTACTTGGAGCTATATTTTTATTCACCACATGATATGTGTTTTTCTTGGAGCATCATTTTCTTTTGTTAGTATTTTCTGTTGTCTAAATTAATGTTTTGTATCTTTAGTTTCAAAAAAAAGTCAAGGATAGCCTTTGTCATGCTTATTTTGCTAGTATACATGTTGCTGTTTGAAAACAGAAAGTTTACCACTGTTGAAAAAATTCCTTAGAAAATTCAGAGCATTATATAATGTTGAAACTTTTTGCATAATGAGATCTGATAAATTTACTATAGTGGGAATTTTAGTTCATAATTTTTGAAGTTAGGGAAGTATTGATACTCCTGCATTCTTTACAGACTGTACTGTTTTGACAGATTGCTGTTATGTTTGCGTTGTTTGCATATGTTTGTTTGTTTAATGATAATATTTGAAGATAGGAGTATTAAATATGCAGAGGCATTTAGTATTCAATGTTGAATAATAATTTTAGTGATTTGTTACAGTAGAAAATGATAAGGTTTTGCGTTGGTTTATACTAACCTATCTCACGAGTTCTTGTTGAGTTTGTTGTGAATGAAGCTTTTGATAAAAAGAGAAACCATGATATGAGATGAATTAAGGAGACATAAAAGCTCAATCTTGGGGATGCCCAAGGCACCCCAAGATAATATTCCAAGAGGTATCAAGCATCTAATATTGGGGATGCCCGGTAGGCATCCCACCTTTCTTCTTCAACAACTATCGGTTAGTATCGGTTGAGCCTAAGTTTTTGCTTCTTCACATGAGTTGTGCTATCCTTGCAATGTAGTTTTCTTTAGCTTTGATTGCTGTTTGAATAAAGTATCAAGATCTGGAATTATTAAATGGGAGAGTCTTCACATAGTTGCATAATTATTTAACTACTCATTGATCTTCACTTATATCTTTCGGTGTAGTTTGTCATTTGCTCTAGTACTTCACTTATATATTTTAGAGCGCGTTGGTGGATTTGCTTTATAGAAACTATTGATCTCTCATGCTTCACTTAGATTATTTTGAGAATCTTACATAGCATGGCAATTTGCTTAATATTAATATACTTGGTATTCAAGATATGTGAAACTTTCTTATGAGTGTGTTGAATACTAAGAAAAATTTGATGCTTGATAATTGTTTTGAGATATGGAGGTGATAATATCAAAGTCGTGCTAGTTGGGTGATTATGAATTCAAAGAATGCTTGTGTTGAAGTTTGCAAGTCTCGTAGCATGCACGTATGGTTAAAGTTGTGTAACAAATTTGAAACATGAAGTGTACCTGGCTTGTGCATCCTTATGAGTGGCGGTCGGGGACGAGCGATGGTCTTTTCCTACCAATCTATCCCCCTAGGAGCATGCGCGTAGTACTTGATTTTTGATGACTTCTAAATTTTTGCAATAAGTATATGAGTTCTTTTGACTAATGTTGAGTCCATGGATTATACACAGTCTCACCTTTCCGCCTTTGCTAGCCTCGTCAGTACCGTGCATTGCCCTTTCTCACCTTGAGAGTTGGTGCAAACTTCGCCGGTGCATCCAAACCCCGTGATACGATACACTCTATCACACATAAACCTCCTTATATCTTCCTCAAAACAGCCACCATACCTACCTATCATGGCATTTCCATAGCCATTCCAAGATATATTGCCATGCAACTTCCATCTTCATCATCATGACATACATTACTTTTGTCATATTGCCATTGCATGATCATGTAGTTGACATCGTATTTGTGGCAAAGCCACCATGCATTATTTTTCATACATGTCACTCTTGATTCATTGCACCATCCCGGTACACCACCAAAGGCATTCATATAGAGTCATATCTTGTTCTAAGTTTCGAGTTGTAATCCTTATGTTGTAATCAATAGAACTGTGATGATCATCATTGTTGGAGCATTGCCCAAAAATAAAAAAAAGAAAAGAAAGAAGAAAGGCCAAAAAAAAGGACCAAAAAACGAAAAAAAGAAAAGAAAAGGAAAAAAAGAAGGCAATGCTACTATCTCTTTTTCCAGACTTGTGCTCCAAAGTAGCACCTTGTTCCTCATGTAGTGAGTCTCATATATTGTGCTTCAAAGTAGCACCTTGTTCTTCATGTAGTGTCTCATAGAGTTGTCTTTTTACACTAGTGGGAATTTTTCTTACAGAACTTGGCTTGTATATTCCTATGATGGGCTTCCTCAAATGCCCTAGGTCTTCATGAGCAAGCGAGTTGGATGCACACCCACTAGTTTTCTTTTGTTGAACATTCGTAGCTCTAGGGCATCCGTTGCATGGCAATCCCTACTCCTCATGTTGACATCAATTGATGGGCATTTCCATATCCTGTTGATTATCCTTGTCAATGTGAGACTTTCTCCTTTTTTGTCTTCTCCACACAATCCCCATCATCATATTCTATTCCACCCATAGTGCTATATCCATGGATCACGCTCATGTATTGCGTGAAGGTTGAAAAAGTTTGAGATTATTTAAGTATGAAACAATTGCTTTGCTTGTCATCGGGGGTATAGAAGTTGGGAACATCTTTGTGTGATGAAAATGAAGCATAGCCTAACTATATGATTTTGTAGGGATGCATTTTCTTTTGCCATGTTATTTGAAGAAGACATGATTGCTTTATTAGTATGCTTGAAGTATTATTATTTTTATGTCAATATGAACTTTTGTCTTGAATCTTTCGGATCTAAATATTCATATCACAAGTAAGAAGATTTACATTGAAATTATGCCAAGTAGCACTCGACATCAAAAGTTCTTTTTTATCATTTACCTACTCGAGGACGAGCATGAATTAAGCTTGGGGATGCTTGACACGTCTCCAACGTATCTATAATTTTTGATTGCTCCATGCTACTTTATCTACTGTTTTGGGCAATATTGGGCTTTATTATTCACTTTTATATTATTTTTGGGTCTAACCTATTAACCAGAGGCCCAGCCCAGATTTGTTGTTTTATGCCTATTTCAGTGTTTCGAGGAAAAGGAATATCAGACAAAGTCAAAACGGAACGAAATCAACTAGAGAAGTTATTTTTGGAAGGAAAGCCACCCGATGGACTTGGAGTGCACGTCAGGAGATACGGGAGGTGATCACGAGGGTAGGGGCGCCCCCCGGGCACGCCCCCTGCCTCGTGGGGCCCCCGTAGCTCCTCCGACGTAACCCCTGCACCAATATATACTCTCGTACCCTAAAACTTCCAGAACAGAAGAGAGATCGGGAGTTCCGCTGCCGCAAGCCTCTGTAGCAACCAAAAACCTCTTGGGAGCCCGTTTTGGCACCCTGCCGGAGGGGGATCCCATCACCGGTGGCCATCTTCATCATCCCGGCGCTATCCATGATGAGGAGGGAGTAGTTCACCCTCGGGGCTGAGGGTATGTACCAGTAGCTATGTGTTTGATCTCTCTCTCTCTCTCTCTCTCTCTCTCTCTCTCTCTCTCTCGTGTTCTCTCTCATGTTCCTCTATGGCACGATCTTCATGTATCTCGAGCTTTGCTATTGTAGTTGGATGTTATGATGTTTTTCCCCCTCTACTCTCTTGTGATGAATTGAGTTTCCCCTTTGAAGTTATCTTATCGAATTGAGTCTTTTATGAGAACACTTGATGTATGTCTTGCCGTGATTATCTGTGGTGACAATGGGATATCATGTGCCACTTGATGTATGTTTTGGTGATCAACTTGCGGGTTTCGTGACATTGGGAACCTATGCATAGGGGTTGGCACACGTTCTTGACTCTCCGGTACAAACTTTGGGGCACTCTTTGAAGTACTTTGTGTTGGTTGGATGAATCTGAGATTGTGTGATGCATATCGTATAATCATGCCCATGGATACTTGAGGTGACAATGGAGTATCTAGGTGACATTTGGGTTTTGGTTGATTTGTATCTTAAGGTGTTATTCTAGTACGAACTCTTTTATAGATTGATCCAAAAGAATAACTTTGAGGTGGTTTCGTACCCTACCATAATCTCTACGTTTTTTCTCCGCTATTAGTGTCTTTGGAGTGACTCTTTGTTGCATGTTGAGGGCTTGTTATATGATCAATCTATTTTATTATTGTTGAGAGAACTTGCACTAGTGAAAGTATGAACCCTAGGCCTTGTTTCCTATCATTGCAATACCGTTTACGCTCACTTTTATCATTAGTTACCTTGCTGTTTTTATTATTTCAGATTACAAAACCTATATCTACTATCTATTTTGCACTTGTATCACCATCTCTTCGCCGAACTAGTGCACCTATTCAATTTACCATTGTATTGGGTGTGTTGGGGACACAAGAGACTCTTTGTTATTTGGTTGCAGGGTTGTTTGAGAGAGACCATCTTCATCCTACGCCTCCCACGGATTGATTAACCTTAGGTCATCCACTTGAGGGAAATTTGCTACTGTCCTACAAACCTGTGCACTTGCAGGCCCCACAACATCTACAAGAAGAAGTTTGTGTAGTAGACATCAATGTTGTCCAAAATTGGCCTATGAACGGATACGCAAGGGAAGCGAGTCATCGTGTGTGTGATAGGGACTTCATGAGAGATCTAGAATAGATGGTGTAGAGAACAATATGCGAAATCGAGAACGATGATACATTAGGGAGCTATGGAAAGAGTCGCGACATATATGTATACATGCAAGGAGTTGGGGCGGGTCTGCATGTGGGAGAGATAGAAAGAGGAGAGTGGTGCAGAAGGAGACAAAGTGTGCTTGTTTGTAGTGGGGGTGGTGTGTGAGGTGAGTGCGCGAGAACCACATAACTAGGGAGATAGACGTTTGGGGGCGACGTTTTGTGTGTATGGGAAATATACACTCTACATAGTGCGTGTGCTTGGGTAAGAGAGATAGCGGGAGACCTAGAGAGTGAGGGAAGAGATGTGTGCATGCCCGAGAGACAAAGTGATAGAGACCTATATTGGGGTCCAGACTTTACAAGAGAGAGGGGTGTTAATGTGCTCGTGTGTTGGTGTTTGGGGGAGAGAACGAATTCTCTATGTGTGTGTGTAG
>NC_041383.1:554154004-554172232 GCF_002162155.2 Triticum dicoccoides
CTCATGGTTGATCAATTTGCTTCACAGTTTGTACTATGAGATAACGATACGTTTGAACATGCGTGATATACCTTGATGTACCAGAATTACAAACCTAAGATTGGAATTTTGGAATTCTACTCCATCATTAGCTTTTGTAATTCATTTAAATGGAGGTACATTTTTTAAGCCGGGATTTTGTGATTTCAAATTCATATATCAAACCTAGAGATATACACATACGGGCATGTTCAAACTTTATAATCATCCACTTTATTCATACACATACACATTTTTGCTTTTTTCATCATATTTAGGATAAACACATTTGGAATTTCATTTGAATTGGACCGTATGATGGTATTTGCTTGTAGTAGCTCAATGATCCATATTGGAATTGAATGAACAATCTAAGTTTCGAGTTGGAGACATTGATTTTCAAAACTTGCACATTTTTTTGCGTGCAAAACAAACAAACTGTCGGCCATGATATCATAGTCGGCCATATGAGAGCAGAATACTTATAATTTTAGGCGCCAAAAGTTTTCAAACTTCCTGCTCACATCGAATATCACGCGCCCAAAAGTTTAGCCCTGCAATATTCCTGTTTTACCCCTGCCACATGAACGGAAAAGGGCTGCTTTGGTAACACCATTGTTTTCCCCTCTTTGCTCCCAACATTCTTCCCCAGAGCCCCTCCCCTTCCCCTCCCCGACCCCCCAACCATGGCAAGACGCCGAATCTAGTCCTCCGCCGTAGCGGTGGACCTTACACCCCGCCGGATCTACCTTCCGCACCTTGGAACCCCCAACTGCCAACTCACCACTTCACCGGAGCCGCTTTAGCGACTGGCTTGTCCACCGCTCCAGATCTCCTTGACCGCCATCATGGTCCACCGCACCAGATCTGCTTAACCGGCGCCCTCGTCCACCACAGTGTAGGCCCTTCGCTGACTCCCTCATCCGCCCCTTCGCTGGCCCTTCATACAAGCCCTCGTCCGCCGGAACAGATCCACCTCACCGAAAGCACTGTACAACGTGCCCGCCGAAGCCTTCGTCCACTGCACTGGACCCGCTCCACGGACGCCATATTCAACTCCACCGGCCCGGCTTTACCGACGCCGCAGCCTCATCAGGTTATTTCAATTTGTACTCCTTCCGTTTTTCTCCTTATCGTGCAACTGTTCACTTACCACAAATGAGCTTTCTTGTATGTCAACAGGCGCCGCAACCGTAACACCGGAGCCGCTTCAGCGACGGCAACAGCCGGCCCAAACTCAACCGCAACACGAGCACCATTGACGATCCTTAGCTATCAAGTATGACAACGATACCCATACGCCACTGAGAATCAGGTACTATTATCCAACGGCCGGCGCCTACGTTCACTTTCCTAGCATAAGCACCGACCTTTGAATTTCTTCAGGGCATCATTCAGTTTTTCATGAGACGCGTTATTCTGCTTGCACCTGTAGGGCCATACTTCTGGCAGTGAACATGTTACATGTGCTAAATTACATACCAGTGCACATATAGTTAATATGATTTAGTTTTGTCCTAAGTACTATTACTGTACTTCGTAGATATCACTGCCTACTATTTTACTTCTTGAATGCTATATTTATGATAATGGTGTTGTTCTGATGCCACCTGTTGGTTCCATCAGACTGCTTAATGTTCTCTATGCTTAATTACACATCAGCAAACTAGCATGTGGTTCCGCTGCTTTTTGTTCATTTTACCCTACATTTTATGATGCTAGCTTTTACTGTTGGGGAACGTAGTAATTTCAAAAAAATTCCTACGCACACGCAAGATCATGGTGATGCATAGCAACGAGAGGGGAGAGTGATGTCCACGTACCCTCATAGACCGAAAGCGGAAGCGTTAGCACAACGCGGTTGATGTAGTCGTACGTCTTCACGATCCGACCAATCAAGTACCAAACGCACAGCACCTCTGAGTTCAGCACACGTTCATCTCGATGACGTACCTCGAACTCCGATCCAGCCGAGCTTTGAGGGAGAGTTTCGTAAGCACAATGGCGTGGTGACAATGATGATGTTCTACCGACACAGGGCTTCGCCTTAGCACCGCTACGATATTATCGAGGTGGATTATGGTGGAGGGGGGCACCGCACACGGCTAAGAGATCCAAGGGATCAATTGTTGTGTCTAGAGGTGCCCACCTGCCCCCGTATATAAAGGAGCAAGGGGGGAGGCGGCCGGCCTAGGAGGAGGGCGCGCCAAGGGTGGGGAGTCCTACTAGGACTCCCAAGTCCGAGTAGGATTCCTCTTTCCTTTCCAGAGTAGGAGAGAAGGAAAGAGGGGAGAGGGAGAAGGAAAAGGGGGCTGCACCCCTTGTCCAATTCGGACCAGAGGGGGGGGGGCGCACGCCTCGTTCCTTTTGGCCTCTCTCCTCTATTCCCGTATGGCCCAATAAGGCCCATATACTCCCCAGCGAATTCCAGTAACTCTCCGGTACTCCGAAAAATACCAGAATCACTCGAAACCTTTCCGAAGTCCGAATATAGTCATCCAATATATCGAGCTTTACGTCTCGACCATTCCGAGACTCCTCGTCATGTCCCCGATCTCATCCGAGACTCCGAAATACCTTCGGTACATCAAAACACATAAACTCATAATATAACCGTCATCGAACTTTTAGCGTGCGGACCCTACGGGTTCGAGAACTATGTAGACATGACCGAGACACATCTCCAGTCAATAACCAATAGCGGAACCTGGATGCTCATATTGGCTCCCACATATTCTACGAAGATCTTTATCGATCAAACCGCATAACAACATACATTGTTCCCTTTGTCATTGGTATGTTACTTGCCCGAGATTCGATCATCGGTATATCAATACCTAGTTCAATCTCGTTACGTAATGCATCATCCCATAACTAACTCATTAGCTACATTTCTTGCAAGGCTTATAGTGATGTGCATTACCGAGAGGGCCCAGAGATACCTCTCCGACAATCAGAGTGACAAATCCTAATCTCAAAATACGCTAACTCAACATGTACCTACTTGAAGTTTCCCTTCCCTTTGCCCTTTTCTTGAAACTAGTGGTCTTGTCAATCATCAACACTTGATGCTCTTTCTTGATTTCTACCTTCATCGATTTCAACATCACGAAGAGCTTGGGAATCATTTTCGTCATCCCTTGCATTCTATAGTTCATCACGAAGTTCTAATAACTTGGTGATGGTGACTTGAGAACTCTCTCAATCACTATCTTATCTGGAAGATTAACTCCCACTTGATTCAAGCGATTGTAGTACCCAGACAATCTGAGCACATGCTCACTAGTTGAGCAATTCTCCTCCATCTTTTAGCTATAAAACTTGTTGGAGACTTCATATCTCTCAACACGGGTATTTGCTTGAAATATTAACTTCAACTCCTGGAACATCTCATATGGTCGATGACGTTCAAAATGTCTTTGAAGTCCCAATTCTAAGCCGTTAAGCATGGTGCACTAAACTATCAAGTAGTCATCATATTGAGCTAGCCAAATGTTCATAACGTCTGCATCTGCTCCTGCAATAGGTCTGTCACCTAGAGGTGCATCAAGGACATAATTCTTCGGTGTAGCAATGAGGATAAACCTCAGATGAGCGACCCAGTCCACATCATTGCTACTATCATCTTTCAACTTAGTTTTCTCTAGGAACACATATAAAACATAGGGAAGCAACAATGCGAGCTATTGATCTACAACATTATTTGCAAAATACTATCAGGACTAAGTTCATGATAAATTAAAGTTCAATTAATCATATTACTTAAGAACTCCCACTTAGATAGACATCCCTCTAATCATCTAAGTGATCACGTGATCCAAATAAACTAAACCATGTCCGATCATCACGTGAGATGGAGTAGTTTTCAATGGTGAACATCACTATGTTGATCATATCTACTATGTGATTCACGCTCGACCTTTCGGTCTCAGTGTTCTGAGGCCATATCTATATATGCTAGGCTCGTCAAGTTTAACCTGAGTATTCCGCGTGTACAACTGTTTTGCACCCGTTGTGTTTGAACGTAGAGCCTATCACACCCGATCATCACGTGGTGTCTCAGCAGGAAGAACTTTCGCAACGGTGCATACTCAGGGAGAACACTTATACCTTGAAATTTAGTAAGGGATCATCTTATAAAGCTACCGCCAAACTAAGCAAAATAAGATGTATAAAAGATAAACATCACATGCAATCAAAATATGTGACATGATATGGCCATGATCATCTTGCGCCTTTGATCTCCATCTCCAAAGTACTGTCATGATCTCTATGGTCACCGGCACGACACCATGATCTCCATCAACTTGATCTATATCAATGTGTTGTCACATGGTCGTCTCCCCATCTATTGCTCTTGCAATTGTTGCTATCGTGATAAAGTAAAGCAATTATTTGGCGCTTGCATTTTATGCAATAAAGAGACAACCATAAGGCTTCTGCCAGTTGCCGATAACTTCAATAAAACATGATCATCTCATACAACAACTTATATCTCATCACATCTTGACCATATCACATCACAACATGCCCTGCAAAAACAAGTTAGACGTCCTCCACTTTGTTGTTGCAAGTTTTACGTGGCTACTACGGGCTGAGCAAGAACCGTTCTTACCTATGCATCAAAACCACAATGATAGTTTGTCAAGTTAGTGTTGTTTTAACCTTCTCAAGGACCGGGCGTAGCCATACTCAGTTCAACTAAAGTTGGAGAATCTGACACCCGCTAGCCCGCTGTGTGCAAAGCACGTCGGTAGAACCAGTCTCCGTAAACGTACGCGTAATGTCGGTCCGGGCCGCTTCATTCAACAATACCGCCGAACCAAAGTATGACATGTTGGTAAGCAGTATGACTTGTATCGCCCACAACTCACTTGTGTTCTACTCGTGCATATAACATGTACGCATAAAACCTGGCTCGGATGCCACTGTTGGGGAATGTAGCAATTTCAAAAAAATTCCTACGCACACGCAAGATTATGGTGATGCATAGCAACAAGAGGGGAGAGTGATGTCCATGTACCCTCGTAGACCAAAAGCGGAAGCGTTAGCATAACGCGGTTGATGTAGTCGTACGTCTTCACGATCCGTACAATCAAGTACCGAACGCACAGCACCTTCGAGTTCAGTACACGTTCAGCTCGATGACGTCCCTTGAACTCCGATCCAGCCGAGCTTTGAGGGAGAGTTTCGTCAGCATGACGGCGTGGTGACGATGATGATGTTCTACCGCCGCAAGGCTTTGCCTAAGCACCGCTACGATGTTATCGAGGTGGATTATGGTGGAGGGGGCACCGCACACGGCTAAGAGATCCAAGGGATCAATTGTTGTGTCTAGAGGTGTCGGCATTCTAGGAACGGGGGTCCCCAGACTTTCCTGCCTGCGGCCTGCGGCGTGGCTCAAGGGGCGGCCCAGCATGGCCCATTTTCATCAGCACGAGCTCAAGACCCTCGCGAGGGGCCAAGCCTCGCGGGGCGGATGACAGGAGGCTTCCTCAGGCGCGGCCTCGTCAGGCAGGCTCACGAGCAGACGGAGAGATCAAGGCGGGGTACCTCACGAGGTGCCCATGATGCAAGCCATGACGACTAAGGGCGCCAGGCGGGCGCCAGCCCGCGCAGAGTCCTTCTTTCCTCTTTGGTGCAAAGGGAGCAAGCGCAGGCGAGGGCATCAGCCAAAGGCATCCATTTCGGTGCAACAAGACCAAGACCAGCAGAACGGCAGGATGGAGGTCATCGTGGAGCGCAAGCCGGCGTCACCACCAGAGCCTTTGGCAGGCGAGGACCAACTTTAGTCAGGATAAGTGTACTAGATGTTCCCCTTCAAAATGGCCAATTGTTGGCGCCCTTCTCGCTCAATATTTGGGAAGAGGCCCAGGGCCTTTGCCTATATATAGGACTAGCAACAACATAGAGAGAGAGGGGACAACATATAATGACGAGAACAGAGAGAGAGGACGAGGGAATCCTCACCAGGAAACCAGTAGAGAGAGCGATTGAACTCCCCCTAGTAGTTCATCGCACCAACCAAGAACAGATCCTCGCGAGGATGTTCTTCCTTGTATTGTTCATCATCAGCCCAAGAGGCAATCCACCACACCACACACTGGAGTAGGGTATTACACCACAATGGTGGCCCGAACCAGTATAAACTCTGTGTCTCTTGCATTGTTCCTTTGATTGCTTAGATCATAGCGTGGCGGCGAGGTGCAGGTAGGCAGAGGGTGAAATTTCTGCATGCACCCCAGAGTTCGAACCTAGAGGGTCAGCTGGAACCCGAAATCCGACATTTGGCGCGCCAGGTAGGGGTGCGCCGGAATTCGCCTTCCGCTGCCCTATTATTCACCGACCATCGCGTCCATGTCAGACGCTCGTCGGGCCCGCGCCGAGCGTCGAGCCGCTCTCACTTCCTGCGTCGCCCAAATGGCCCCCGTCGACGGCCACCGCCTCCGTTCCCCATCGCCCGCCATCAACGCCGCCACCGGCCCGGCGGGGAATGAGCAGCAAGCATCGTCCCATCATCCATCCATGAGGCGAGACGGCCGCACTGCCACTCCCTTGCTCGCCCCGGCTGGTTCTTCATCCCGCGTGCCCCGCGCGGCCATGGAGGCTCGAGCTGCACTCATCGCGGCAAACGAGCTCGTGCGCTACTGCCCAGTCGACGACGTCTATGAAGTGTGGCTCGACCGCGTCACCGAGCTCGTCCGCGCCGCAGGGGGCTCCCCCGTGCCGTCCTTCTCGCTGCACCGCGCCCCGCCCCAAGCGGGCAATGAAGCTCCGGAGGCGCCTCAGCCGCCTCCCCCTCAAGAAGGAGCCCTGGCCCCAAGGCGCGTGGCCCCTGGACAGAACCCACCCCGTCCGGCGCCAGCACAGCAAGAGCGGAGCTGCCAAGAGGTTCCTCGCCCCCAAGAAGTTGCCCGAGTGCTCCCTACACCGGTCCGTCACGACCACGCTCCTGTCCCAGCGCGCCAAGACCCCGCGCTGCTCCCAACTGCATCGCATGGGGGCCCGCAAGACCAAGCTCCTCGTCACTAGAGGCCTCCTGTGGCCACGGCAGGATGCCGCGCCTACACCGCTGGGCGACGCAGCATCGTGTGGCCCTGCAAGTTCAAGCCAGACCTGCCTCCTCGCTACGACGGCACAGCCGACCCTGCGGAGTTCCTCCAGCTCTATGAGCTGGGCATCGAAGCTGCCAATGGGGACGAGAAGGTCATGGCGAACTGGTTTCCCATGGCACTCAAGGACGGGGCCTGCACCTGGCTCCTGAACTTGGCGCCAGGCACGATCTCCTCCTAGGACAAGATGTGCACCCGTTTCATCACCAACTTCCAAGGTACTCACGACCAGCCACCTGCCGTGAGTGACATGCGCCGCATTAAGCAGCAACCAGGGGAGACCCTGCAGAAGTACATCCAGCACTTCAACAACGCACGTCTCAAGATTCCCAAGGTGACCGAGGAGGCCATCATCTCAGCCTTCTCCGACGGCGTGCGCGACGTCAAGATGAAGGAGGAGCTGGCGATGCATGAAGATTTGTGCACTTCCCTGGAGCTGTTCAACTTGGCAACCAAGTGCTCCAGGGCTGAGGAAGGGCGCCTTTCCTTCCTCAAGCTGCCAGCCGCCGACCCAGAAGAGAAGAAATCCAAGGCCAAGGACGTGAAGCGCAAGGGGGCTGCCGTGCTCACGACAGAACCAGATACCAAGCGGGGCAGAGACCAGCCCGGGTCTTTCAAGGGCAGCCGGTACTGTGTGTACCATGACCTCCACACCCACAACACCAACGAATGCTGTCGGCGTTCTGGGAATGGGGGTCCCCAGACTTGGCTGCCTGCGGCGTGGCTCAAAGGGGGGCCCAGGCGCAGCCCATCTTCATCAACACAAGCTCAAGACCCTCGCGAGGGGCCAAGCCTCGCGAGACGGACGACAAGGAGCTTCCTCAGGCATGGCCTCATCAGGCTGGCTCACGAGGAGGCGGAGAGTTCAAGGCAGGGTACCTCGCGAGGTGCCCATGATGCAAGCCATGACGACCAAGGGCGCCAGTCGGGTGCTAGCCCGCGCAGTGTCCTCCTTTCCACTTTGGTGCAAGGGGAGCAAGCGCAGGCGAGAGCATCAAGCAAGGCATCCATTTCGGTGCAACAAGACCAAGACCAGTCCAACGGCAGGATGGAGGTCACAGTGGAGCCCAAGCCAGCGTCACCACCAGAGCCTTTGACAGGCGAGGACTAACTTTAGTCAGGATAAGTGTACCCGTTGTTCCCCTTCAAAATGGCCAATTGTTGGCGCCCTTCCCGCTCAATATTTGGGAAGAGGCCCAGGGCCTTTGCCTATAAATAGGACTAGCCACCCCCAGGGTAGAGGCATCTGTTATCTGGCATACATCTAGGATAGAAAGAGAGAGATAGGGCGACTGAGCTCCTCCTAGCAGTTCATCGCGCCAGCCAAGAATAGACCCTCGCGAGGCTGTTCTTCCTTGTGTTGTTCATCATCAGCCCAAGAGGCAATCCACCACACCACACACTAGAGTAGGGTATTACACCATAATGGTGGCCTGAACCAGTATAAACCCTGTGTCTCTTGTGTTGATCTTTTCGTAGTTTAGATCCTTGCGATTCGACAAGGAGTAGGTGGACACAGGGCGTAATCTCCACGCGCACCCCAGTGTTCGAACCTCAAGGGTCTACCGGAACCCGAAATCCGACATTTGGCGCGCCAGGTAGGGGTGCACCGGGATCCACCTTCTGCCACTTTGCGTCCCGTCGCATCGTCATCACCATGTCCAGCGACCAGGCGGGCAACCCTGATCCCTGGGCGGCTTCGCCCGCCCACGCAGAGCCGCTCGCCCCGAGCGACCCCATGCCCCAGGCAGCTCGCGGTCCGCAGGGCGCTGTGGGCCACGGGCGATGCGGACAGGCCCCGGCGGCCCTCACACCGCGATAGGCGTGGTCGACAGCAAGGGCCTCCAACCACGCCGCGGCCACGATGCCGTACACCCGCCGGGAGCAGGCGAACTCAAGGGCCGCGCTCATGGTGGCCCGAGAGCTGCTGCAGTGCAGGCTGATGGAAGGCGGCCGCGACGTGCCGCTAGAGCGGGTGGCAGAGCTCCTGGGCTTCGCCGCCTTGGGGGCTCACCCCTTCTGCACTCAGCTCCCGCCTCAGGCCCAGGGCAGCACGCGCGGGGGCCCCACGCACGCACGCGGGCTCCAAGGCTACCCTGACACCAATGAAGCCGTCAGCACCGGGCCAACAATGGCACGGACTCCGCTCCCCGCCAGCAAAGAAGGACTCGTCGCAACCCACGGCCCCAGTGGGCTGCCGCACTACCACCCCCAGGTTGGCACATCAAGCAGAGCTGCATGGCACGCGGAGCACTATGGCGTGACCTTCGGGATGACGGCCCCAGAAGAGTACGTGCCTCACATGATGGACCAAGGGCACCCGCGCGAGGGCAAACAAGGCTCGCTCCTCAGCCCAAGCTAGGGGGACGAGGCGCCAGAAGCTGAGCTCTTCCAGGAGTCCCGGGACGGCCCCACCAGCCACGCTGGAAGCGACGATTATCAGGTACCACTAATTCCTCAGGAGCAGGCATACACTAATCATAGGTCGCAGGAGGTGCAGGTTGCCACAATGAGCAGCTGCCCCGCTCCCGCAGTCTCCTACCCCTCAGGAGGAGGGCATCGGGGGCTGCAGGGGAGGGGCCGGGATCCGACATCACCACCGCGGTGTTCGGAGCAAGGCGTTCCCAGGAGGTAGGCCCTCCGCTGGGGAGGTGCCTCAGGGCCTGCCCCTGGCGGAGGACCCGTGGTTGTCGGGGGAACCGCTGGCGACCGCTCTACCCCATCGGCGGCGTCCTGGTTTTTGGTCGTCATTGATGGCACTAGAGTGTGGCACAAGGCGGGGCCCTCATCTGGCGATATGAAGCAAGGTCGGTACCTGTGAAGAAGGCCCAGTGCTTGTGAAGCTCGCCGCCCCGTGACACTCTCACATAATAATGAGTGGGGCTGTACATGCCCCGGAGTCTCAGGGGTGCCGACCTCAGGCCCTGGGGCTCCCTCCCACGCCCAGTGGCAGCACTTAGCTCCGCGCTGGTGAGAAGACGTCCAAGACTAGACTAGGTGCCGGACGCGGCCTTTTTTCTACTTTCATTGCTTTTCCCTTGGTTGTTGCTTTCCCCCACTGGATTTAAGTTGGATTCGAATTTGAGATTTGCGTGTGTTCGGGGAAGGGGTGCTTAGTCTCGTTCGAGCAATCTCTCGCGTTCTGGTTACGACCTCGCCTCAGCTGCCTCCCCTCGTGAGCATCTCACGAGCGGGGTCAGGCCTAGCTTGAGTGCAGCCCAGACTGCTGCCGTCATGTCCTCTCAGGAGGTTTTTTTCACTGCAGATCCTACGAATTCGGTCAGGAGGCATTCGAGACACCACAACCTCCCACAAATTGTCTCAGGACCCGCACAGGACAAATATAAACTAGCCAACCAGCTCGTCACCTAGCCAACCACTTGGCGTGGGCATATGGGTGATGTAGCATCCACTAGTACGCTAAACATAAGCTTTACATGAGGGGCACCCCCTCCCAAAATGCTCTTACAACCATCAGGTCGAAAGCCTGAGTTCTATTCATGCAGGGTAAGGAAACATGAGCAATGTGCAGTCAGTCGGATAAAGCCCCCAATGCATCCTCAGGAGCACCACCCGAACTGTCGCTGGCCTCGCCATTGCCCTCTGCGTTGTCGTCGGCGGCGTCAGGACCGTTCACCACATCGCCTTCGTTGGCGTCCATGATTGCGCCATCATCATCTGAAGTGAAGGCCCTGACAAGAGCGTCCACATTGTCTTCCACCCAGTCTGCCAGGTCACCCCGGACGGCCTAGGGAACTGGGGCGATGGCGGCGTCAAAGTCGAAGTGAGGATCCATGTTCTGGAGATGGCTGAAGACGCGGGAAAAGGCGCGCCCGAGCAGGGCGCGGCTCCTCTCCTCCACCAACCTGTTGGCCCTGACCGACCGTGCCTCTAGCTGTGTCACTATGTCGGTGAAGAACTGAAGGTTGCCGGCGTAGCTGATTGTGTGCGGCTCACCAACAGCCGCCTCGCAGATGTTGCCCAAGGCCGTGTTGGCTCTCTCCCGAAGCGTGGTGAGCATGGGGCGTGCTCATGTTCCAGGAGCTGCCGCTGACATATCTCGTCCGCATTCTCGCACGCAACGGCCTCAGCCTCGTCCACTCGATGGCGAAGAAGAAGCACCTCGGCACGGGAAGTAGTTGACTCCCCCTGCGCCACCTCAAGTGCGGCCCGCAAAATACCAGCCTGCCGCGTCGCTTCCTCCAGCTTGATCCTCAGGGCGGTGGTCCTACCTTCAGCCTCGGTCTGGATCAACTCCAGCCTCTCCTCGAACTCGTGCTCGAGGTTCGAGCGCACCGTCGCCACCCGACGTCCGACCTCCTCCATGACGCGGGTCTCACGCGCGGCGACATCGTCCTCCGCCCGTGTCACCGAGCACTCCCTCGTCTCTAGGCGCTCGTACTCGCATGCACGCTCGGCGGATTCCAGCGTCAGCGCCTCCTCACGCTTCTGGAGCTCCGCCAGGTCGCCCGAGACCACCTTCATCGACGCGAGGGCCACCTCGCGCAGCTCCACCTGCTCCTCCAGCGAGTGGCACCGAACCAGGAGTTCCCGTGCCTGCTCCTCCGCGGCCTCTCGCCGCAGGTCAGCTTCTCGGGCTTCTTCGATGGCCCGGGAATGCACCTCCCGAGAGGCCGCCAGCGAGGCCTTGGCCTCCTCATCGTCGAGATCGCACTAACGACGCGCGAGGGCGACAACCGCCTCTAGCTCGCGCCTCTCTGCAACCAGGCGCAGGCCCTCGGCCTCAAGGCACGCGTCTTCACCAGCAAGCTCTTCACCAAGCAGGCTCACCGCGTCAGCTGCCCTCCGAAGAAACCCTTGGCGAAGAGCGCGACGCTCCCGGGCGCGCTCGAGTACGTCTTCCACGCCATCATCCGCCCCAAGCAAGCGCCGGGGGGCACGGATCAGCGCTCCCCCTCCGGGCAGGGGGCTGGGGGCTGGCACCCTTGAGGCGACCGGGCACAGCTCGCCAGAAGCCCAGCCTGGAGCCAATCCATCCCCAAGTGAAGAGCGCTGGGAGTATCCCAGCCAATCATGGTCCACGACCAGACTAGAAGCCCACGGCAGGCTGGCTATGCCACGAGAAAGCTCGCGAAGGAAGGTCGCGAGGCGCGCGGGGCCACGTTGCACCTCGGGATGGTTCGTCACTCCAACCGGCCTCACCATAAGGGCCCAGCTGCTTGGAACGATCAAAGACGGCGGAGAGGGCGGAGGCGAGACGGATGGCTCCTCACCCATCTCCGTGAGCTCGAAAGGAAGGGCCCTGCGGAGCTCGGATCAGGATGGGCAACAGAAGAATCTGGAGCTGGAAAGGGAGAAGGCTTACTCATCGATGGCGAAGTACTTTCTACGCTTCAGCAGGCGGCAAGGGTAGTCGTCGCCCAGGGCCTCCCTTCTCTTCCGGAGGGCCTCAAAGTCCACGCGGAAGCGGCCCGAGAGTTGAGCGTAGGGGTCAGCCTGTGACGAGGAGGAAACGTTAAGACGACCCACGTCAGGGGCGCCTGCCTGAGGCGCGCCGCCGGTCACCTCACCAAGAAGAGCAGCTGGGGCCTCGAGGGCCTCAGCCGCGGGTGCAGCAGGTGGCTGCTCGCCGCCCTCAGCCCCGGCAGCACAGGCCTCAGGGGCCGCTCCCTCATGAGCGCTGCCCGATGTTGTCACCTTGGCGGGGGCGCCCTCGGCCTCCGGAGGCTCATGCCTCCCTACTCCGCCACTTGAGGAAGAGTCGCCTCGGCCAACTAGAAGAGCGGCCACCACCACTAGATTCTCACGAGGCCCTTGGAGGCCGGCGGGGCACGGTCCCCATTCGTGAAAGACGGGCATCTGATTCACGAAGTCTCTCCTGCTCGAACAGAGGTACAGCAAGGCTCCCCCTTGCTGGATGCTGCCGGGGTTGGGGTCCCCGGTCAGGACCAAGAGCACCTTCCTCAACGCTTCAGGCGTCAGGTCCTCTTCCTGGAGCCTCATACGGTCCTCGCGCCCGCTGAAGGCCCACATGCGGCGTGAGTGTCGCTGGAGAGGGGCAACACGGCGTAGCAGGAACTCCTTCACCACCTTGGGCGCCGTCACGCCAAGCAACCTCAAAAACTCGAAGCGATGCCAGACATAGGTGAGCCGGGGGCTCGCGAGCGTCTCCTAGCCCCAGCCTGGGTTGGGGACAGCAGGCGAAGATGGTTCAGGGGGCTGGGCACCCCTACGTCCACATACAGCCACCGCTCGTGAAACCCAGGCGCGGGCGGAGGAAGACTGAAGTCAATTCTTGAAGCCGCCGTCTCAGGCACATCGGCGAAGCTCACGCACCCCGAACATTGGGTAGGGTTGACAAGGCGGAGAGAGAAGAAGTGGGGCAGCAAGGCAACCGAAGGGAGGATGCCTACCATGGCCTCGCAAACGAAGGCGAATACCGCAAGAAGAGTAATGGAGTCAGGACCCAGATGCATCATGTGGATCTGATAGTGGGAGAGAACGGCGTTGAAGAAATCAGAAAAAGGGGGAACCAATCCCGCCCATAGGGCGTCGGCGAAGTATCGGACCTTAGTGGCAATCCTGTCAATGGAGAAGCGGGACGCGGGCCAGGCCGTCGTCCTCCTGCATTCGTTGAAGATGGTGGCCAGGGCCGAGCTGACCTTGCCCATGCCCTCCTTATTGATTATGATTGGTCGGTCGACGGCGGGGGCCGCCGACGATGATGAGCGAGGCGGCAGCATGGGCTTCTTCCCTATTCCCTTCCTCGGCAGAGCCATGGCGGCAGAAAAGGGGGGGGGAGGTTCGAGATTGGATTAGATGCGGAAACTGGAGCTCGAGAGGAGAAAGAACAGAGAGGGCTCAAGCAAAGGAAAGAGAAGCTGCGGTGTGCGGCTACAAGTCCGCCTAGCATTGCATAAAATAAGGAAGCGTGGGGGAACGGTGCCGCCCACGTCCAATCAACCTCCACGTGGCGCCCAAGACCGCAGGCTGTTAGGGCCCGCGACGCTTCGCACTTGCCCTTTCGCCTCTCTGCTCGGCCAAGTCTGGGTGCGCCGTGGGCCCGGGGGCTACTATTGGTGTTCTAGGAACGGGGGTCCCCAGACTTGCCTGCCTGCAGCCTGCGGCGTGGCTCAAAGGGGGGCCCAGCGCAGCCCATCTTCATTAACACAAGCTCAAGACCCTCGCGAGGGGCCAAGCCTCGCGGGACGGACGACAAGGAGCTTCCTCAGGCACGGCCTCATCAGGCTGGCTCACGAGGAGGCGGAGAGTTCAAGGCAGGGTACCTCGCGAGGTGCCCATGACGCAAGCCATGACGACCAAGGGCGCCAGTCGGGCGCCAGCCCGCGCAGTGTCCTCCTTTCTTCTTTGGTGCAAGGGGAGCAAGCGCAGGCGAGAGCATCAAGCAAAGGCATCCATTTCGGTGCAACAAGACCAAGACTAGTCCAACGGCATGATGGAGATCACAGTGGAGCCCAAGCCGGCGTCACCACCAGAGCCTTTGACAGGCGAGGACCAACTTTAGTCAGGATAAGTGTACCCGCTGTTCCCCTTCAAAATGGCCAATTGTTGGCGCCCTTCCCGCTCAATATTTGGGAAGAGGCCCAGGGCCTTTGCCTATAAATAGGACTAGCCACCCCCAGGGTAGAGGCATCTGGTATCTGGCATACATCTAGGATAGAAAGAGAGAGATAGGGCGACTGAGCTCCTCCTACCAGTTCATCGCGCCAGCCAAGAACAGACCCTCGCAAGGCTGTTCTTCCTTGTATTGTTCATCATCAGCCCAAGAGGCAATCCACCACACCACACACTGGAGTAGGGTATTACACCACAATGGTGGCCTGAACCAGTATAAACCATGTGTCTCTTGTGTTGATCTTTTCGTAGTTTAGATCCTAGCGATTCAACGAGGAGCAGGTAGACAGATGGCGTAATCTCCACGCGCACCCCAGTGTTCGAACCTCAAGGGTCTGCCGGAACCCGAAATCCGACAAATGCCAAGAGCTCCGAGCCGTGCGAGAAGGAAGAGTCGGCCGACGCCCCGACCGCAACGATCGCGGCTATGGCCGAGGAGGAGGAAGGAACGCAGGACGCTGGGAAGACCGCGGCCCTCGGCAAGGGTGGCGCGACCGACCTCGCGAGGATCGCTGGCAGGATCAGCCTCGCAAGGGAGACTAGAGGGATCAGCCTCGCGAGGATCACCCGCAAGGAAACACAGGCCTCCCTTCACTGCCGCCGCAACCAAGGAGAAATGAGGACCATCATCAGAACGAGGGGGCTAGGGGCTTCCAGGATCCGTGCGCGATCGCCTGCATCCTAGGCGGAGCTCAAGCCCCAGCCTCTAAACGCATCTTCAAGCAGTTCGCCCGCGAAGTGAATGCAGTCCTCCCCAAGCTTGAAGCCACGTGCCCCCTTAGGTGGTCTGCATGCGCCATCATGTTCAGCTCAGCGGATCAGCTCAAGTGTGCAGCCATAGCCGAAGTCCTCCCAATGCTTTGCTCCCCAGTCATCAGCAACGTGCAAGTCACCAGGACCCTCATCGATGGCGGGGCAGGGCTCAACGTCCTGTCCATAGAGACGTTCAATAATCTCCAAGTGCCTTACGATCAGCTTCAGCCAACCAAGCCTTTCTCCGGAGTCACTGACGGCTCCACAGTTCCAATTGGGCAGGTCCGCCTCCCTGTCACCTTCGGGGCGCGCAACAACTACCGCACCGAGCTCATCGACTTCGACGTTGCCCACATTTGCCTGCCGTACAATGCCATCCTCGGTTACCCAGCTCTCGCCAAGTTCATTGTCGTGACTCATCACGGCTATAACGTCCTCAAGATGCCAGGAAGCGGTGGAGTCATCACGGTGCCTTGTGAAGAAAGAGACGCGGTGTGTTCCCTGGAATGAGCTTTTCAAGCCGCATCACTTGAAGACCCAGATCGCAGGAGCGGGAGGCTCGCTGAAACCGCCCCCAAGAAGAAGAAGACATCGCTAGGCCCGACCCCTCAGGAGGCAGGCCCCTCAGGGTCTGCGCCTGCTCAGGGGGTACCTCCTTCTGTCGCATAGGGAGGCGTGCCCGGCGCCCTCCGCAAACAGGGCTCGGGGGCTCCCACCTGGAGGGCCACCGACCTTGCTGAGGTCACGAGGGAGGCCCTTGGGCACCACTTGGAGGCGTGTTTCAGAACACGTTTCCCTCAGGAAGGAGCAAAGCAAGGAGGGCCAATCCCTCAGGAGTTCGTTAGTCAGATCACACAGGAGTTGCAGGAGTCAAGAGTCATGAGTGGCAGCCACCGCTTACCCGCCGCAGCTCCCCATCCAGGTGAGGATGGTGGGCTGCGCGTCTGCATCGACATCCTAGGGCTCAACCGAGTCGCCTCTCAAGAGCGCTTCTGGCCCTCACGTGTGGGGCGCTGCAGAGGCCCACCCCACAGCTATGTTCGCATGCCCTACGGCTTGCCGAACGCGGTTGCGGTACGCCAGCGCCTCATGAGGAGCATCCTGAAGGCTCAAGAGGCCAGGCGTTCTGCAGTCCTGGCGCAGATGGAGATGGTTCGCGAGGAGCCACCAGCGCCTCCGGAGCCTCCCGAGGCTCCTGGGCCTGGGGGCTCATGAAGATCGGCTCCTGCAGCCCGCTACGTCTGCTACTTCAACACCCCTTCGATGTCAACACTATCAGGTGACATCTTTCAAGTTTCGTTCCTAGCTAGGAGCGCCCTCAGGGCTGCATCGTTCCCAGGCCACGTGGGTTCGTCCCTGCGGCGTGTATCCCTTTTGCTCGTGTTTTTAGCTTACTTTGTTGGGGGCGCCCCTCGGGCTGCATCATCCCCAAGTCGCTCGGGTCAGACCCAGCGGCGTGTATCCCTCTTGCGTTTATTTTCGGGCCATCCATTCAACCGATCATGCTTGTTGTTTGGTGCCTGTCCACGGCACCTCTTCTTCCTAGATGTCGGCAGCTTGCGCGTTAAAGGGGGGTGCCTAAGCATCACGACTCAGGGCTCTTACCAGCTCTCCAGCCCTCATCCTCTGGCTTTTCCCACGGCATCGCGCCCCGGCAAACCAGCGACGGCTGAGACCAGCTCGAGGGCCGGGACCCGAGGATGTAGAGCATCGACATATAACCCAGCCTGCGCGTTAAAGGGGGGGGGTACCTGAGCATTGCGACTCAGGGCTCCTACCGGCTTTCCAACCTTCACCCTCTGGCTTTGCCCATGGCATCGCGCCCCGGCAAACCAGCGACGGCTGCGACCAGCTCGAGGGCCAGGACCCGAGGACGTAGAGCATCGGCATCTGGCCAAATTTGCAGGAACACATCACGAGTTAAGGCCCAGTGCCAGGCGCAACCCGCCTTGGGGTAGGGCCCCGTGAGTCCCACGCTGGCTCACGGGTGCCCCAATACAACTCGTCGGGCCTTTAGTGCCTCGTCGCCTCTCCACAACAAATAACGACTGACCGACGCTTGTCATAGCGGACTTTTGCTCTTTTTGTGGTGGGTCTGCAGGATCCCTGTCACGACCGGTTTTCCGGGTATTAATTTCCTGAAATTGGCCGTCGTGCTCATCAGCCCCAGGATTACTGTTAGCTGATGAGGCAACAACTTGATACAGAAATTCCAAGCAAAAAAATACAGAATATACAGTACAAGACCATTTTGGTCTGTGAGTACAACAAATGGTTTCTAATGGTTGACGGCGGAAGCGGTTTGTGAAACATCAATGTCTATGGGACTCCATTTCCCCACGGGAACAACTGACCAGGTTAACTCCTATCTTCGCGAGGCTGCTATCGCCATTGTGTGGGTTCCGGGGCTGTCAACACGATCGCTCCTTTCCGCGCAAGAAATCTGGCCAAGACAATAGCCAGGGACAAGCCAGTGAGTACTTTGGATGTACTCGCAAACATTATGAACACAGGTATAATATAACAATGGTGTGATGAAAATATTTTATGCTCATGGAGTCAGTCAAAAAAAAAAATCTGATGCGTGCAGGCGGTTATTTATAAAACTGCAATAACATAGTAGTATTAAAACTTATGAAATAAATAACAAGCAATGCCACAGTCGGGCGTCTTAGCGCCACCGCATAAAGGGCTTTAAAAGAAATGCCACAGTCGGGCGTCTGAGCGACACCACATAAAGGGCTTTAAA
>NC_041383.1:554172242-554180114 GCF_002162155.2 Triticum dicoccoides
CTCTGATACCAAGTCTGTCACGACCGGTTTTCCGGGTAATAAATTTCCAGAAAAGACCGTCGTGCTCATTAGCCCCAGGATTACTGTTAGCTGATGAGGCTCCAACTTGATACAGAAATTCCAAGCAGAATACAACATATGTAGTACAAGACCATTCTGGCCTGTGAGTACAACAAATGGTTTCTAGTGGTTGATGGCGGAAGCGGGTTGTGAAACATCAGTGTCTATGGGACTCCATTTCCCACGGGAACAGCTGACCAGGTTAACTCCTATCTTCGCGAGGCTGCTATCTCCATTACTTAGGTTCCGGGGCTGTCATCGCGTCGCTCCTCTTCGTGCAAGAAAATCTGGCCAAGACAATAGCCAGGGACAAGCCAGTGAGTACTTTGAATGTACTCGCAAACATTATGAACACAGGTATAATATAACAATGATGTGCTGAAAATATTTTATGCTCATGACGTCAGTCAAAAATAGTAACTAAAATTCTGATGCGTGCAGGCGGTTATTTATAAAAATGCAATAACATAGTAGTATAAAAATTTATGAAATAAATAACAAGCAATGCCACAATCGGGCGTCTTAGCGACACCACATAAAGGGCTTTAAAAGAAATGCCACAGTCGGGCGTCTGAGCGACACCACATAAAGGGCTTTAAAAGAAATGCCACAGTCGGGCGTCTTAGCGACACCACATAAAGGGCTTTAAAAGAAATGCCACAGTCGGGCGTCTGAGCGACACCACATAAAGGGCTTTAAAAGAAATGCTACAGTCGGGCGTCTTAGCGACACCACATAAAGGGCTTTAAAAGAAATGCCACAGTCGGGCGTCTGAGCGACACCACATAAAGGGCTTTAAAAGAAACAATCATAGTGAATATCCCGGAGGTAGAACCATCCCAGAGATACTCGATAATAACAATAATATCACGGGTTAGTCAACAATAATAATAATCATAATTATCACAAGTCACAAGTAGTAATTCCATTTCTGGTTTAACAGTTTCACCTCCGAAGGCCGCACTACTAGAAAAACCGCTACTAATGGCGCACCTAATTTGGCCATTAATGGCGCATCACTGGTGCGCCATTACTAGCACGCCATTAGTAATTTTTACTAATGGCGCACCAGTGGTGCGCCATTAGTATCTGGTATACTAATGGTGCACCACTGGTGCGCCATTAGTATAGGCTGCGGTGCGCCATTAGTATGCCTCCCAGGGGCCATGTATACCCAGGTGCTTTGGCATACTAATGGCGCACGACCACGAGATGCGCCATTCGTAACCATGGCATACTAATGGCGCACTGACCAGTGATGCGCCATTAGTATGCTTTGTCATACTAATGGCGCACTATCATGTGATGCACCATTAGTATGAATATTAGGGTTTTTTTTTATTTTATTATTTTCAGTTTTTTGCACAGGTTACAAAATGTATAATTTGACAAAATATAGACAGCACACAGCAACAACATATTCATCGAATACAATAGAAGATTAGACTTTGAATACAATTCATCATATTAGTCTCCGAATACAATTCATCATATTAGTCTCCGAATTGAAAAGACCGAACAAAGATAGAACATTATATTACAAGTCTCGAGACCGCGAGTAGCGAGTTTGTCTTCACATTACAAGTCGATATCGATCATCTAAACTACCATCACATAGAAGAGAGCTGCGGTCATCACGATGAGCATCATCACGATGAAACTCGTCTTCATCCGGTTCCTCCAACGCTCCCTCCCCTCTCCCGCTAGATAGCGGGCGTATCTAGATTCGGCCTCGGCCCTAGTGGTGTACCCTTTGTAACTGTTACCGCTGAATCGGTGAACCTGTC
Organism: Triticum dicoccoides; assembly: GCF_002162155.2. Lineage (NCBI taxonomy): Eukaryota > Viridiplantae > Streptophyta > Magnoliopsida > Poales > Poaceae > Triticum > Triticum dicoccoides. Next base: position 554,174,090 of record NC_041383.1, read on the forward strand.
TCCGACACTCCTCCCAGTCATCGTAGACTCCGGGAACCTTACCCTTGTACACGACATACGTCGGCATCGCTATGCACTAGCCAAACGAAACATTAGTACCAATTCACAGACAATACATAAGCAATATATAAGTATGCAATAGAACGATCGGAAGAGAAAAGCAAGACATTAATAGCATCGATTACATCTAAGTTGAACGACTCTCAAAACCAAAGAGACATACTACAAGTTCATTAAAGTTTAATTACAACATGAGCCAATCGATGTTTCAGAACTAGACACAGCATCACTGCTTTCGACTCGACTCAAGGGACCGGAGCGTGGATGAAGCCGCCGTCTATCGTGGGAGGCATGAAATAACGATCGTTGTCAGCCTGCATTTGTAGCATTGTGTCGATGTCAGTGTTGGACGGTTGATTTCTGAGGTAGAACTGCCCCGAGGTACGAAGGACATCTTGATGGATGATTTCCGCAAACTCCGACTGGATGCGAAAGAATTCTTGTCGGAGGTCCGCGTCCTAGATTGCCGACACGCTCGCGGCCCAATCTTTGAGTTTACTCGGTAGCAGAAGTTGATGATGGTCCCATACAATCACCCGCATGTGATGGATGGCGTAGTAGGCACCCTTCTGACCGCCAGGCGGCTGCTTGACGCAGCAGAACGTCGTATTGTGGGAGAACACGTGCTTGCCGTACTTGCGAATAGGCCTGGTGAAGGTGCCTCCAGATTTGGCGTAGCCGGGGAGAACATCATCAAGAACCTTCTTGACATTTGTGTAGTCTACGTTCGACTGACGGTCCGGGTCGAAATACGTGGCCATGGAATATTTGAGGCTTAGGAGGATGAGCGTGCAATGTGTGTCACTGCAGAAAACACGGAATGTTAAAAGAAAAACGATCGAAATGTAAGAATTCATATGTTACGGGCCGGTTGAGGGGAGGACTTACTCGGGAAAGTAAGGCACGAGGAAGTTATCCTTATCTTGGTTTGCCAGAATGACGCCTTCGAGGTAAGAACTCGCGACTTGCCGGTCCCCAGCGCTGCCCAAGATCTTGGCACGCATGTAGAAGGGGTCGACTATCACGATGTCCGGGGTCTTGTCGCGAATGATCCGCATCTCCATACTCAGCGAAAATAGCCGAACGAAGGTGTAGTGTAGCGGATGAAGGTTCAACATAGCGTGGATGTCATCAAAACGCAGGACGATCGTACGCCCGATGGAGTTATCCACAAAGCCCTTGCCCTCTGGCACCTTGGCCACGAAAACTGGGTATGCCACATCCTTCTCCCTGAGACGCCGCTTCTCCAAAGAAAGAACACTGTCATGCAGACTCCGCATAGCACCGGTTGCAGCATTGAGCATATTTGTCGGTAGCATCGCCCTACCCTCCACATGCACCCTCCTCGAGATATCCTGCGGTGAAGGTGGCCTGTCCTGAGCACGGATCGTACTCGGTGCCGGTTGGCTCGCACCCTTCTTAGTCTTTCTTTTGCGTGCCTTCTTCTTCTCCTGTAATGGGACCAAGTTCTGCTCACAGACCGCCTTCTTGAGTGTGTTGGGGCTGATAATATTTCGCACCTCGCCTATCTGAGGCTCGGCGAAGTCGGCAGCTGGAGGCGTCTCCTGAGAGCTGAACGCCAGACGGCGCCTGTTGCAACTTGGCTTCTCCGCGGTACGAGCTAGATCACACACGTCTTTTGTTGGGTTTGGTTCTTGAGAAGGAGGCCCCATGAAGTCGCCATCGTACCCATGATCGGCAAAGTACTGATCGACGTTGCCAAATGTATCATCGTCGTCGTCGTCGTCGTTCTGATCCTGTGCCATATGCATGTTTGGATCCAGTGGCATAGGGATGTCCGGAACCGTTGCTGCGGTCTTGCCATGGGGCCGACTTGGCGCCGACACGACTGGCGGTGTTGTCTTTGGGGTGGTGTCCCCCACCCCCAAACGAATCTGGCTCTTCGGCCAAAGCAGGGGCCAGCTCAGGCAGGCGCTGAGGGTCATCACGTCATCATCGTCGGCCCCGACGGGTCGAATCGGAGGTAACAAGTCGTCGCAGCCTGGCAGCACCCGAACCAGTTGAACCCTAAACAAGTTGGGTGGCATCTGGGTACCGTGGAACAAGGGGTTGCCCGGTTGAACGATTTTTCCCTTGGCGACATCGACCAACTCGTTGTTCACAAAGTGGAGGAGAGTGCACGGAACGTCGGCGGCGCCCTGCGAAAACATGTAGGGCGTCAGGGATGCCCAGTCAAAGGCAAGGAGATGAAGTCCTCGGCCGAGAGAGGCTTAATTAGTTACCGTGATGATGGCGTCGAGCTCGGCTAATGTCGACGCACCGCCAACGGCGGGCGTGCAGTTGACGAAGGTGCCGCTTGCTGCAGAGGTGCCGGCCGGCGTACACCCGGGTGCATTAAGCTCCCGTGCCGGCGTCGGAGACACCAATGTCGCCTCCGCCGGAGGCACCAATGGCCCCGCCATCGCATTATGCGAGTTGCTGGCTGTGAAGCTAGGAATCGGGGGCGGCCCCTGTTGGCCGCCCGCAATCCACGCACTCAACCCCGAGATCAAGGTAGGCACAATGGCGGTGATCGTCGCTCCGAGTCGTTGTTCCACTTGCTCTTGGAAAATCTCCAGAATCCGCGCCACCTGTTCCTTGAGTTCTTGAACCTCTCGCGCCTGGCTTTCCGAGCTGGTCTTTTTCTCCTTCCGCACACCAGCGGTATAGTATGACCCCCATTTTGTCGACAAGCCTTTGCCGGCCACACGACCAGCTGACGTCGGCATACTGAGCTTATCCTTGTTCTTCATTACATTCAACCCCCTATTTAGAGTGGTGTCCCAAGGATTGCTCTTAGTCGACCCCGCGCTACTGCTTTCAGTCGCCTGCGGAAGGAATGTTAACCATTTAGAAATTTGGCTTCATTAATTAGAATGCAACCATATGGAGCTAATTACGCGGGGGTGTATTCCTTACCAGAACAAGCTCAAGCTGCCTGGTCTTCGGATCCGTGGTAAGCTCCTTTGTTTTCAGGTCCTTCTTGTACCGGGCCCTGACAAAGTTCCTGGTCTACTTGTCACCGTATTTATCGAAGAGGGGCGGTAGGCCTTGCTCGGCACGGTCCGCCTCCTCCTTGTCCCATATAGGCTCCGCCACTCTGTAACCGCCGGGACCGAGTGTGTGTTCCCCTATGTTCAGCTCCCGCATTTGTTTCCCCCACTCACTTGATTGGGAGCTTGCGGTGCTCGAGCAATTGATCTTGAAGTCGTTGTAGTCATCTTCGGTGATCGAAGGATTTTTCTCCTTGATCTTCTGATAACTCTCACCTTTCTCGATCATTCTCTTCACATTGCTTTTCCAAGTAGACAGGGCCTTGCTCATCTTCGTGAGGGCAGCATTGTTCACTTTATTCCCTTTGAGGCTTGTGTTTTCAAATTCAGCGGGGAACTTGTATCGTTCGTTCAGCTTCGTGAAGAGGAGGTTGTGCAAATTCCCTCGGTCAGGATGCCTCAGGTTCTCGGTGTTGATCGAGATGGTGCTCCAGACAATGCACCCGAGCTGAAGCGAGTACCCCTTGACTATTCGTTTGGGCGCCGTTGGATTCCCGTTGGAGTCCACTTCAGTAACTTCCTCCTTGAGGGTGCGGAGCATGATCGGGCGCCGGTCCTTTCGTTGCCTCTTCGGTTGGCTGCCATCTGTGCGTGCGCCGCCATCATCAGTGGTGGCATCCTCGGTGGCACCATCAGTGGCGGCATCAGTGTGGTCATCCTCGGCGGCACCATCCATGGTCTCAGGATCGGTGGGGAAGGCGGCGGCCTCATACAAGTGAGGTTGTTCCTCCATCTCCTGGGACACCTCCCAGAATGCCTTGCCGCCCGAACCCCCAGCCTCATCGTTGTGGGCCATGTTTCTCTCTAAATAGAAACAAAGTTTGGTCAAAAAGTTGGTTATTATCAAGGAACAAGATCATGGTCTCATCATTTAGGGTTTGTCGACACCGAGGCATCCTAAAATCTAAGCTTTTATCATCGAGGGTTTTTCGACGCCGAGGCACCCTAAAAGCCTAACCTTTCATCATTTCGGTTTTTATCGACACCAAGGCACCCTAAAAGCCATGCATTAGTCACAAGTACGCCGGGGCACTTGATCCTACTTAATTAACTACTAAGATACCCCGGCCCATGCATTAGTCACAAGTACCCCATATGTCCTATTTTTAGCAAAGTCATGCTAAAATTCACGGAAAATTTTAGCATGACCTTTGCTGAAAATAGGATATATGGAGTACCCGAATTTGCCGGAACGGAAGTTAATCGACATTCCGGCAAACTCAAGGGCCTCTCGGGGTACCTGCAAAATCATTATCCCAGGTGGACATGGATGCAATGTCACATGTCACATGGATCCCACACCCACAGGAGCTCTGCTAACAAATGTGCTCTGCTTCAACACAAATGTGCTCTGCTTCAACACATTTGAAACTGAGTTCTGACTGCTACAAATTCAGTTTTCAGATACCAGCAATCAGGAGCCTACATGGTACCATTATGTTATCCTAGCAAGAACAGCATGAGCCAAACAAGTAAATGGAAAACATGTTTCCTCAACAAGCAAAAAGGGAAAATGCAATTTATGGCACATAGATGTTGATCCACTGACATTCATAAATTTCAGGAGAGAAAACAGCAGGCATTGCCCATGCAGTATTTACTGCTAACCAGGGAGAAGAGGTTCTTATTTTCACTCCCGCAAATTGCCAAAGCTGAAGTTATATTCTGTTCTTGCTGTATAAACTTTGGTAACACGAACATAGCGGTTGATATAATGTACTACTCCTTTATCAAAGATGGAGTACCTCTGTACCATAAGTCTTATATTTTGATACGGACGGAGTAATATTATGGTTTGCTTCTAGTGGTGATAGAAAGTAATCATTGTCTTAGCAATGCAGAGTACTCTGTTTCTGATAAATAAATAGATCCCAAGAGACAAGAAATTAAGTTTATTTTTTGTGCGCTACAAATGGGCTAGCAATCCAGCGGGGCAGGCCATCAACTGGTGACAAAAAACTTATTGCTCAAGCTTTGGTTAGCAGCACTTGTTGGTCTATTTCTCAAAAAAAACACTTGTTGGTCTTCTGCAACTGTGTTTAAGTGCTGGAGAAATTATTGTTCTTGGAGCATTAAGTATTTGGAAGACTGGTCATCCATTCTGCAAACTTTGTTCTGGCTTTGTACCATACTGTTTTTTTTCATCTAGACTAGACTAGAATACAGTTTGGCATTAGGATGTTTCAGATCCGTGTCACACCATTACAATTTAATCTGTGTTAATCCCAGTCGTATAAAACACGCTTGAAATGACTTGGAAAGTTCACCAGAGATCGCGTACAGCTGAGAATGCAGCCTCGTGCTGTATGTGTTCCTGCGATGACTGAGTATGACGCTTTTCTCTAAAACAAAAAGAAATTCTCTAAAAATTGAGTATGACTCAGATTAACCACTACAAATAACTGGACAGCAGCAGGAGCAACCTCAGTCCCAGGGCAACACAATTTCTACAGCATTAATTTTGGACTTGTAAATGTCGAGATAACTTCTACTCTAGACCAAAACCCAAACCATGGCTTACGAGGATTCATTTTGGTCGAACTAACGCAACTTTGATTTGATCTGATTCTCAGCCATGCAAACCACGTCTAGACTGAACCCAGCATGCTTACATCTTTCTGGCAACATACACACATTGAATTTACCTGCCCAGCATGCCAAACTGTAAAACTTCTATACTCTATAGCAAATTCCTGGCATTCAATTTTCTACAGATTTCAGGGTGCCACCAGAACTGAACATACGAAAGAGCTATAGATTTCAGGATGCACTGGAACTCAGCACAAGGAAAACCAGCCGCATACCTTGCTGCGAGAGGGGCGGCGAGGCGGCGGGGCGACGGACGGTGGTGTCGAGGTGGCGGGGCGACGGTGGTGTCGGGGCAGCGTCGAGGGCGACGGGGCGATGGTGGC
>NC_041383.1:554180628-554196036 GCF_002162155.2 Triticum dicoccoides
GGAGAGGAGAGGGCGAGGGCGAGGGAAGGCGAGGAGAGGGCGAGGGAGAGGGAAGGCGAGGAGAGGGCGAGGGAGGGAGAGGGCGAGGGCGAGGAGAGGGCGGAGAGGCAGGGCGGCGGCGGTGGAGCGGGCGCGGGCGGACGGCGTCGGGTTAGGTTTGGGCGGACGGCGCGGGCTCGAGGGGGAGGAAGGGGAGAGGGAGGCGGCGAGGGCACGTGGGCGGCTGCGGCGCAGTGGGTCAGGGCAGCGGGAAGGGGGGATCGGGCACAATACTAATGGCGCACCACCCCTCGGTGCGCCATAAGTACATCCATACTAATGGCGCACCTCACCGTGGTGCGCCATTAGTATTTTTTTTATTTCAACTCGAGCCAACAGGTTATGTACCACCAGAACTGATCCACATCAAGTCCCCTCTACTAGCTCGACTGGTCAGCAGCCAGTTCTCACACCAGGAGGTCCTGGGTTCAACTCCCAGGCTCCACAATTTTTTTTAGCATTTAAAAAGCTGTTTGATACTTATTTGTGTTTAAATATGTTCAAACTTGTTTAAATAATAACAGTAATATTTTTTTATAAGACAGTAGCATTTAAAAAGCTGTTTGATACTTATTTTTTTTATAAGACGGTGCGCGGGGTGCGGGGGGTCGGCGGCGGCGGTTGAGTAGGGGAATCGAGGGTGCGGGGGGTCGGCGGCGGCGGCCGGTGGACTGGGGGGGTGCTCGGCAGCAAGGGGGGCCGGATCTGGCGAGGTGGGATAGTGATCGAGATGGAGGGGGATCGAGATCGAGTGTCCATGAAATTTAAAAATATTCATGACAGTTCAAAAAGTACCCATGAAATACAATCGAGAAATGAAGGCTACGATTTAAATACAATCGATCTTAGCTAGCTATCTGTTCACAATCTTCTTGCCCTTCTTTTTCGCAAATGGAGTTCTTCTGGGGAACGGACGTCCTTTAGGTAGGGTGGTCCTGCTTCTTCTTGTGGTGTATGCTGCTACTTCATCATCGTCGTCATGTTCGATCCTCGGGTCGCCGTACTTGTCGAAGTCTTGCTCATTGGCTACTCCATCCATTCCGATGATCTTCCATTTGCCTCTCCTCACGACAACACGACTGGGCTTTGGCGGGTCGGTAATGAAGAAGCATTGGTCCACTTGGGAAGCCAGTACCCATGGCTCATTTTTCGCGGTGACGTTTGCGCCCGCGGCCTTGGATTTGGCTTCGGGTATAACCATGGTGGTGAAATACCGGTCTTCTTTTATGACGTTCTTGGCCCATCTGACACGGAACATCGGGACCTTCTCTCCAGCGTAGCTCAGCTCCCAGATCTCCTCGATCCTTCCGTAGTATCTGTCCTTGTCGTTACCGGTGTAGGATTCCATCGTTACCCCGGAGTTCTGATAACCATCGCTCTTCATGTCCTTGGCCTCGGTGTAGAATGTGTAGCCGTTGATATCGTACGCCTCATAGGTCATCAGGTTGTGCTCGGCGCTCTGTGACAAGGCGAATATGAGTTGTTCTTCCGCGGAAGAATCCTCATGTAAAGGGTACGACAGAAGCTTCTGCTTGAACCAACGCGTGAAACATGAGTTGTGCTCTTTGAGTATATCTCCGTCCGTCCTCTGTTGGCCTCGGTCATTGTACGTCTTCTTAATAATGGTTTTGTGCTCTACCACCCAAGAATCGACCACGTCTATGTGTTGTAGCGCGACTAGGTTTGCTCTTTCAAAGTCGGCGAGTCGACCCTCGAAGTCGACATGCATTTCGCGGCGACCCTCACGGTGACCCCATCCAGCGAGCCTGCCGAGGTGCCTGTTGACGGGCAGACCAACGGGGTTCTCGATGCCTAGATAATTCGTGCAGTAGGAGATGCACTCTTCTGTCAGAAAGCCCCTGGCTATGCTTCCCTCTGGACGTGACATGTTGCGAACGTATCCTTTGATGACACCATTCATCCTTTCGAACGGCATCATGCTGTGCAGGAACGTCCGCCCGAGTTGGATGATATCCTCCACTATATGGACCAGCAGATGCACCATAACATCGAAGAATGCGGGCGGGAAGTACATCTCAAGCTCGCATAGTATCACCACGATCTCTTCCTGTAGCCTTCTGAGTTGCCTCACGCCAATCGACTTCCGAGAGATGACGTCGAAGAAGTTGCATAGGCCAAATAGCGTTTCACGGACGTGCGCGTCCATGATCCCACGGATTGCAACTGGAAGTATCTGCGTCATCAGCACGTGACAGTCGTGAGACTTCATCCCGCTGAACTTCTGCTTCGCTGGGTCTAGGTATCTGCTTATCTTCCCCGCGTAACCGTAAGGAAGTTTTACTCCTAGGAGGCAGGTGAAAAACTGCTCGATCTCCTCCCGACTTAGAGTGAAGCACGCGGGAGGGTAGTCATTTCCGGTCTTCTTGGCCTTTTTGCCTTTGCGACGACTTTCTGTGTCCTGCTTCGCCTCATCATCATCATCATCATCATCATCATCATCATCATCATATATAGTGTGAAGCTCCTGCCTGATGCCCATTGATTTCAAGTCTGCCCTTGCTTTTGGCCCATCTTTGGTCCTCTCTGGCATGTTGAGCAGGGTACCAAGAAGACTCTCGCACACGTTCTTCGTGATATGCATGACATCAAGGCTGTGAGGCACACGGTGGATCTTCCAGTACGGCAAGTCCCAGAAAACAGACCTCGTTTTCCATACCTTCATCAGCGGCTCTGGCGCCTTTTGCTTCTTTCCCGGCAGTGGGCATTCTTTCCAATTTTTCAACAGCTTGTCTATTTCCTCGCCGCTCCTCGTACACGGGCGTTTTCGGGGTTCGGTTTCACCATCGAACAGATCCTTGCGTTTCCTCCACGGGTCATCGTCGCGAAGCCACCTTCGATGTCCCATGAACACGGTTTTCGAAGACCCGGGATCTCTATCTAGCTGGCGATACATTGTGTCATCCATGCACCTTACGCATCCAGAAAATCCGTGGACTACCTGCCCCGCAAGATATCCGTAACCGAGATAGTCGTGCACCGTCGTGAGCAGTGCGGCTCTCATAGGGAAATATTCTTTCTCTGCGGCGTCCCACGTATTGGCTGGCGTTTTCCACAGCCTGTCAATCTCCTCTTTCAGCAGCCCCAGATACAGATTGATGTTGTTCCCTGGTTGTTTCGGCCCTTCAATTAGCATACTCATGTGAATGTACTTCCTCTTCATGCACAACCAGGGGGGAAGGTTGTACGTCCACACGAACACAGGCCAGGTGCTATGTGTGCTTCTCTGGCTGCCAAACGGATTGACTCCATCGGTGCTCGCGCCCAGCACGATGTTCCTTCTATCGTTCCCAAATTCTGGGTATTCGAAGTTCAACGCTTGCCACTGGCTCGCATCCTTAGGGTGACTCAGCATCTTGTCTTTTTTATCTATCTCCGGATCATTTGCATCATCTTCTCGCTTCTTCTCCTCCCTATCCGCGTGCCAACGCAGGAGCTTTGCTACCTTAGGGTCCGCGAAATACCGCTGCAGACGAGGAGTGATCGGAAAGTACCACACCACTTTTCGAGGAGCTTTCTTCCTCTTCTTGTATCGAGTGACACCGCACACCGGACATATGGTAGACTCCGCCTGCTCGTCCCGATAAATGATGCAATTGTTCATGAACACATGGTATTTCACGTGCGGTAAATCCAGAGGACACACGATTTTCTTTGCCTCCTCCAAACTGGTCGGGCACTTGTTCCCCTTGGGAAGACGTTCGTGCCAGAATGACATGTTCTCGTCGAAGCATGCGTCGGTCATTTTGTGTTTTACCTTCATCTCCAGAGCCATGAGCGTTACTTTCAGGCGGGTATCCTCGGGCCTGCATCCTTCATACAATGGAGTAACCGCGTCTAATTCAAGTTGATCCATCTTGGCTTTCTCTCGGGCGGCAGCTCTTGTGTTATCCGTCTGCTTGAGAAGCAGCTCTTGAATATGAGGGTCCTGCACCCAGCCCATCGATGGTCCAGCTTCGTCTGCTCCGCCAGCATCATCATCATGTCCTGCATCTTCTTCTACATGATGACTGTGTACAACATCACCGTCGTGATCATCTCCTGGGGATTCTTCGTCTTCTCGCCCGCCCGAGCAGCGGTGGTTGTCTTTGCTGCCCTTCCTCATTTCTTGCCCGGCCCCCATGGACGACTTCGTAGTCATCTTCATCACCTTGCCACCGATAGCCATCCATGAAACCACGCAAGAGCATGTGGTCCTGCACCTGCCCGGAATCCGGGTCCACAATAAGGCTATTCAGCTTGCATCTTCGACACTGACATCTTATCTCCGTCTCGTTCTTTTGAAGCATCTCGGCCTTCGCGGACCTCAAAAACCTATTCACGATGCCTTCGGTCATCATGCGGACCATGGTCGCCTGCGGGGTAGAGCAAAACGATATTTTAGAACCAAGAAAAAATTTGGCATGACTTTCCCTAAAAATAGGACCAAAAAGAATGCTTAATGCCAAAATTCTCGCCGAAACGGAAATGAATCAACATTCCGGAAAAATATTGGCAACTATCGCATTTCAAATACCGGTACACCTCCAAACACAAACACATATGCAAAACCACAAACATATGCAACACCACGAACATACATAGATCTAGCTAGGCCATAAAAAGTGCATGTGCACATTGTTGTAGGGAGAACAACATAAATATAGCTTCCGCCCTTACTTACCTAGCAAAACAAGGTAACTTAACCACTTAATTTGAATGAATTTATGGTGGAAATGAGGTGAAAAAGAGGAGGCACCCGAGACAAGGAGGAGGCGGTGGAGAGAATGAAGTGGGGAGAAAGTGAGTGTGGGAGGAGAGGCTGTCCAAAATATCTTGTTGCTGCCCACTTACTAATGGCGCACCAACCACAAATGCGCCATTAGTAATCCAGGTTACTAATGGCGCACCCCCTGGTGGTGCGCCATTAGTAGTTTTGCAAAAAAAACATACTAATGGCGCACTACACCACGGTGCGCCATTACTAGTTTAAACTAGTAATGGCGCATCGCGTGCGAGTGCACCATTAGTAGTTTTGCAAAAGAAGGAATAAAAAAACAATAAAAAAAACAACATTAGTGGCGCACTCTCAAGAAGGTGCGCCATTACTAGTTACAACTAGTAATGGCGCACTGCCTGAGGATGCGCCATTAGTATGTTTGGACAGGCGCACTAGTTAAAAAAAATTTGATACTAATGGCGCACCGTCAGCCAGGTGCGCCATTAGTAGTTTCAACTCTAATGGTGCATCAGAGGGTGGTGCGCCATTAGTATATACTAATGGCGCACCACTTTTCTGGTGCGCCATTAGTGTCAATCCCATCTATAGCCCTTTTTCTAGTAGTGCCGACACTAAGACCAACACTTGACCCATCCCAGACTGTAATCCTTAACCATGGACACGGCTATTCGAATAGGTTTAATCTCTGCAGAGGATGTACTCTTTACCCATGAGTAACGGATTTCTTTAGTCCATCGGGACTAATTCCGTCTATGGTCTTTTTGTTGAAAACACACCTAACTTGCACACACTAGCTTAACTCACACGTCTCTGGAATCACCCACGACACCTGTCAAGAAACTCTAAGTGGGGAGGCTACAACCTCGCGTAGCATGGGGTCAAATTTATATCGCGCGCTCTAAGGGGTGGCCTCCCCTCTCGGTCCCAACCAAAAACAGCCATGCCCTCGGACCAGGTGGCCTGCCTACCAGCTACAACCGGTATCTTCCACCCTGGCCTCTCTATACGGTGTGTGCTAGAAAGAGGTTGACAACTTACTGAACCGTACTCCACTTGTTGTAGAGACGAGTGGTAGTACGAAGCAAGTATGGGGTTACTGGAACAAGACTCGATCTACGGTCAACTCAGGAGGCTTATAGTTTCCTGCATGACATGTATAACAAAAATATTTCAATCAGTACAATCAACACCCATTATATATTACCATGCCATACTGGACATACCCGTCCCGACGGAGACCGGCGACAAGCTCACGCCTACCCAAGGCAGAGGCTTTCCCGGATTCCTTTCCGGCATGCATGCAAGATACATGAGGATGATTACCATCACAAGTATACTCATTTCCAACAGCATGGAAATCACTAATATGCATCCATGCAAATGATCATATCACATGAAATAATAAGTCCTTCGAAAAGAGGTGGTGTTAGGACCCCGACTCGATGTCACATCGATCTAGCCGGTAACACCTCATATCACTTTGCGGCCTCACGCACGGTATCCCCACGGGTGTCGCCTTACCTTTGCCCGGGACCGTTTGCGCCTTTTGGCTCACGTATATGATAGTGTCGCTAGCATCCATATGATAAAGAGCCCGGGCTGACATGACTAGTCGTAAACCCAAAGTGGCACAGACTTACAGGGACAGGCATCCATGACCCAGCTTCGAACGTGTCGGTCATCAGCAAGTGGGTCCGGGCTGTAGCACTGGGCTAGCAGGACTCCGGTAAACCGGGCTGTAGCGGGCTAACAGGACTCCGGTACTCAAAGCGTGACATTTCCCCGAAGGGACAGACACAGGAACGAAGAAGGACACATGCCGGCCAGCCTAAGTGTTCCAGAGCAGTAGCAAGCTACCATGGCTCAGCGGTAACACTAGGAGACATTTCCCGGTAAGAGAGGCTACTAAAGATATAGATAGTCAGATCCCACACATACCAAGCATTTCAATCATACACACAATATGCTCGATATGTGCAAATACAACGAAGCATCACAACATGACTCTACGACACAAGTACTTTATTTAAGGCTCAGGGAGCCATACATAACATACACAAAGGTACGGGTCTCACGACCCAACATACAAGTCATACAGTCATACAAACCAGCAGCGGAAGTAACTTGTCTGAGTACAGACAACTAGTAAAATAAAAGAGGCTTGGAAAGCCTAGCTATACTACGTGGTCCTTCACAAGCTCAGGGTCACCACCTGGGTCTTTAGCCTACTCGTTGATGTCAACGTCTACATAGAACCCATCAGAAGGGGTTGCAGCGTCTTCTGTAAAAATGTAAATTATAGCAACATGAGTACAAAGGTACTCAGCAAGACTTACATCAGATCCTACATACATGCATATTATCAAGAAGGGTTGGTGGAGTTATTGCAGCAAGCCAGCTTTGACTCTTGGCTAGACTATCCTACGATACTCCAACTTGAAATGGTTTTGCGCACACGAGTCCACTACTCACCAATTCAATACACTACCGAGGATCCACCTCCGTCTTCCTACGGAAGACCCAACCTCGGCACTCACACTTATCTTGAGGCTTTTAGTAGTTTCCATTTACTTGTCTATGAACTGTATAGGCAACCAAGTAGTCCTTTACCGCGGACGCGGCTATTCGAATAGATTATGATAACCCTGCAGGGGTGTACTTCTTCATACATGTTTCCACCACTTAGCGTCTGCACACGACATGTGCTCGGCAGACTTCAAGCGAAAGCCGACGTGGGTGTAGACCACGACCTACCTAAACACTTAAGCCTCTAGTCCAGGTTTATCGCCTATTCAGGTTCCATCCGCAGGGAGTCCGGCCGAGGTTTCCCATACGGCCCCGAACGATGTGAACAGGGTTCCCGAGATACCTAACGGGTATTCGGTACACCCGGCCACGTACCTACCGCATCACCGCCCACCCCTACGGTCAGCGCTGTCCACGGCCTCCAGTAGGCTACAAACACCAGAAACTACTTGCAACTCCTGGACAGAGAGCTAGGGTGAATAAGAAGTCGAGCGGGGTCATATTTCAGGGCCCAATGCATGGTAGTAGCTGTATCTTAAATCACGCATACAGATCTCAGTGCTTAAGGTCGGCTTCAATGAAACAACCCACCATGTACTCCTACATGGCCTCTCATCGATACCTTTACAAAATCGTGTTCACCACACCACTCTCATTACCGACATAATCATTTCACTCTAGCCCATCACCCAGATGAACCAGACCTGACACGACTCTAAGCATAGCAGGCATAGCAAGGTAGGAACAACACATACATATGGCTCAATCAACTCCTACACATGCTAGTGGGTTTCATCTAGTTACTGTGGCAATGACAGGTCATGCAGAGGAAATGGGTTCAACTACCGTAGCACACAGCAGTTTGAATCGTGTTGTCTTAATGCAGTAAAAGAGAGCAGGAGCGAGAACATGGGATTGTATCGATATGATCAAATGGTTGGTTGCTTGCCTGATGGTTCGATGCACGGATACGGTTCTTCGTTAGGGTAGTCACGGTACTCCTCGGGGACAGATCCTGTCGTAAAGGATAACGATACACAGGCATCACCAAACAATGTGCAACAATATGATGCATGCATGAAACATGGCAATATGAGTGTGTTGGGCTAATGCAACTAAAGCTACCAACGCTGTCAGGACCCCGACTCGATGTCACATCGATCTAGCTGGTAACACCTCATATCACTTTGCGGCCTCACGCACGGTATCCCCACGGGTGTCGTCTTACCTTTTCCCGGGACCGTTTGCGCCTTTTGGCTCGCGTATATGAAAGTGTCGCTAGCATCCATATGATAAAGAGCCCGGGCTGACATGACTAGTCGTAAACCCAAAGTGGCACAGACTTACAGGGACAGGCATCCATGACCCAGCTTCGAACGTGTCGGTCATCAGCAAGTGGGTCCGGGCTGTAGCACTGGGCTAACAGGACTCCGGTAAACCGGGCTGTAGCGGGCTAACAGGACTCCGGTACTCAAAGCGTGACATTTCCCCGAAGGGACAGACACAGGAACGAAGAAGGACACATGCCGGCCAGCCTAAGTGTTCCAGAGCAGTAGCAAGCTACCATGGCTCAGCGGTAACACTAGGAGACATTTCCCGGTAAGAGAGGCTACTAAAGATAAACAACTAGATAGTCAGATCCCACACATACCAAGCATTTCAATCATGCACACAATATGCTCGATATGTGCAAATACAACGAAGCATCACAACATGACTCTACGACACAAGTACTTTATTTAAGGCTCAGGGAGCCATACATAACATACACAAAGGTACGGGTCTCACGACCCAACATACAAGTCATACAGTCATACAAACCAACAGCGGAAGTAACTTGTCTGAGTACAGACAACTAGTAAAATAAAAGAGGCTTGGAAAGCCTAGCTATACTACGTGGTCCTTCACAAGCTCAGGGTCACCACCTGGGCCTTTAGCCTACTCGTTGATGTCAACGTCTACATAGAACCCATCAGAAGGGGTTGCAGCGTCTTCTGTAAAAATGTAGATTATAGCAACATGAGTACAAAGGTACTCAGCAAGACTTACATCAGATCCTACATACATGCATAGTATCAAGAAGGGTTGGTGGAGTTATTGCAGCAAGCCAGCTTTGACTCTTGGCTAGGCTATCCTACGATACTCCAACTTGAAATGGTTTTGCGCACACGAGTCCACTACTCACCACTTCAATACACTACCGAGGATCCACCTCCGTCTTCCTACGGAGGAGCCATCCTCGGCACTCACACTTATCTTGAGGCTTTTAGTAGTTTCCATCTACTTGTCTATGAACTGTATAGGCAACCAAGTAGTCCTTTACCGCGGACGCGGCTATTCGAATAGATCATGATAACCCTGCAGGGGTGTACTTCTTCATACATGTTTCCACCACTTAGCGTTCGCACACGATATGTGCTCGGCAGACTTCAAGCGAAAGCCGACGTGGGTGTAGACCACGACCTACCTAAACACTTAAGCCTCTAGTCCAGGTTTATCGCCTATTCAGGTTCCATCCGCAGGGAGTCCGGCCGAGGTTTCCCATACGGCCCCGAACGATGTGAACAGGGTTCCCGAGATACCTAACGGGTATTCGGTACACCCGGCCACGTACCTACCGCATCACAGCCCACCCCTAGGGTCAGCGCTGTCCACGGCCTCCAGTAGGCTACAAACACCAGAAACTACTTGCAACTCCTGGACAGAGAGCTAGGGTGAATAAGAAGTCGAGCGGGGTCATATTTCAGGGCCCAATGCATGGTAGTAGCTGTATCTTAAATCACACATACAGATCTCAGTGCTTAGGTTCGGCTTCAATGAAACAACCCACCATGTACTCCTACATGGCCTCTCATCGATACCTTTACTAAATCGTGTTCACCACACCACTCTCATTTCCGACATAATCATTTCACTCTAGCCATCACCCAGATGAACCAGACCTCACACGACTCTAAGCATAGCAGGCATAGCAAGGTAGGAACAACACATACATATGGCTCAATCAACTCCTACACATGCTAGTGGGTTTCATCTAGTTACTGTGGCAATGACAGGTCATGCAGAGGAAATGGGTTCAACTACCGTAGCACACAGCAGTTTGAAACGCGTTGTCTTAATGCAGTAAAAGAGAGCAGGAGCGAGAACATGGGATTGTATCGATATGATCAAATGGTTGGTTGCTTGCCTGATGGTTCGATGCACTGATACGGTTCTTCGTTAGGGTAACCACGGTACTCCTCGGAGGCAGAACCTGTCGTAAAGGACACCGATACACAACCATCACCAAACAATGTGCAACAATATGATGCATGCATGAAACATGGCAATATGAGTGTGTTGGGCTAATGCAACTAAAACCAGAAGGATTTGAACAAATTTGAATCAAAGATTCAAATTTCAAATTCAAATATGGCCTCTTAAAATGCTTTTCCTTGTTCTGCTTAAAACATCAATTTAACTTGTTTGATCATGCATGAAAATAGTACAGATGGATAGATTGGATTTTTCTGATCATTTTTAATATATAATTTGTCCAATTTGGAGTTACAGAATAAAAGTTATGAATTTTTGAAGTTTAAATAATATTCTGGAATTTCCTGATTTAAATTAAATCCAGAAATTATAATTATTGCGCCAGCATGACGTCAGCATGACGTCAGTAGTCAACTGCGGCTGGCTGGGGTCAAACCTGACGTGTGGGGCCACACGTCAGTGACAGGGGGGTTTAACAGGTTTAAATTAATCCTAATTAGGGATTAGTGGCGCTGGGGCCCACTGGTCAGTGTCAGGGGGTTGACTAACAGTGGTTAGCGCTAATCCTAATTAGCTACAGGGCTGGGCCCACCTGTCAGGGACACAGGGGGGGTCCTGCGGTGGTCAAAGTGGGTCAATCCCACTGGCGGCTTGATGCCGGCGAGGCCCGAGACGGCGGCGCGATGCGGGATCGCGCTACAGGGCACGGGCGAGGCCGTGCTTGGGCTCGTTGGAGAGCTCTTGCTCCCGCGCGTCGAACGGTGGTGGTGGCCGAGCCTGGGGTGGCCGGTACCGTCGACGGCGAGCTCGTGAGCGGCGGCCGGAGTTCGGGTGCGGTCGGAGTCGGCGTTGCAGGGTGTTTGGGGAGGCGTTGGTGCGTGCTGCGTGCTCCTAGTGAGGCGTGGAGCACGATAGTGTGCTCGGTTGGGCGCTACGGTGACCGTGGCCACGGCGACATCGCCGGCGGCGTGGAGCTCTCGGCCAAGGTGGGGCTAAGGCCTAGAGATCGAACGAGACCAGGGGAGAAGGGGGAAATGACTCGGGGGCTCACCGCAGTTGCAGTGGGCGTCGAAGCGGGCTCGGAGACGCGCTGGAGACGGCGAATTCGACGGCGATGATGGTCGGAGCCCGAAGAGGGGAACGGCGACGTGGCGGCGATGCAGGGCTTCCGGAGGCCCGTGGAGCGGTGGGGAGGAAGAGGGGGTTGTGGCGGAGCTTCTGAGCTAGTCGGGGGAGCGAGGGGTGGCCGGAGACGGCTGCTATGGCGAACGGCGGCGACGGTGGTGTTCGGCCGTGTGAGAGAGAGAGCGAGGGAGAGGAGGGGAGAGCCGGGGCGAGTGAGAGAGAGCAGGGGGGAGGCGTGGCGTCGTCCGGGGCATCGAGCGAGGAGGGGAGGGCAGGCAAGCAGGGAGAGAGGTGGCGTGGCACGGTGGCGCGCGCGCGCGCCGGCCACACTCCCCTCCCTCTGTCGAGGACGAAGACGACAAAGGAGGGAGGTGGGCTGGGCCGGCTGCTGGCTGGGCCGGCCAGCTGGCTGGGCTGCACAGGGAGGAGCCCAGGTAAGCTTCTCCCTTTTATTTTTTTCTGTTTTCTAATTTCTGACATTTGTTTTGATTTTAAAAATATATTAAATCATTTATTTAACTTATGCCAATTTTTGCAGGGGCTAGATATTATATTTCAGAGCTCCTTTATAAATGGCATAATATTTGGACATATATTAATATATATAATTAATATATTTCCAAAGCAAATATTTATGCATTAATTCCAAATGCCCAAAATAAATACCTATGAGCTCTTAAAAATATTGGTTTGACTTTTATCTCTGTCCAATATTTTCAGAGAGCAACATGAGCATTTTCTTGGACCCTTTTGGAGAAATTTTTATTTGGGCCATTTTCAAAATGATTCTGAGGGTTTCACAGATCCCCATTTCAAGTTTCTGATGAAAGAGTAAACATGATGCAACACTCTAATGCATGACTAGCTAGGGTGTGACAACTATACCAACGCTGTCAGGACCCCGACTCAATGCCACATCGATCTAGCATGTAACACCTCATATCACTTTGCGGCCTCACGCACGGTATTCCCACGGGTGTCGCCTTACCTTTGCCCGGGACCGTTTGCGCCTTTTGGCACACGTATATGACAGTGTCGCTAGCATCCATATGATAAGGAGCCCGGGCTGACATGGCTAGTCGTAAACCCAAAGTGGCACAGACTTACAGGGACAGGCATCCATGACCCAGCATCGAACGTGTCGGTCATCAGCGAGTGAATCTAGGCTGTAGCACTGGGCTAGCAGGACTCCGGTGAACCGGGCTGTAGCGGGCTAACAGGACTCCGGTATTCATCGCGTGACATTTCCCCGAAGGGACAGACACAGGAACGAAGAAGGACACATGCCGGCCAGCCTAAGTGTTCCGGAGCAGTAGCAAGCTACCATGGCTCGGTGGAAACACTAGGAGACATTTCCCGGTAAGAGAGGCTACTAAAGATAAACAACTAGATGGTCAGATCCCACACATACCAAGCATTTCAATAACATACACACAATATGCTCGATATGTGCAAATACAACATGGCATCACAACATGACTCTACGACTCAAGTATTTAATCAATAGGCTCCGAGGAGCGAGATATTACAAACATGGGTCTCATGACCCAACACTCAGAGCATACAAGTCAAAACACAAGCGGAAGCTATCATGTCTGGGTACAGACATCTATAAATGGAAAAGGCTGAGAAGCCTGACTATCTACCAGATCCTGCCGAGGGCACAAGATCGTAGCTGAGGTAACAAGCTAAACGTCGAAGTCCACGCGGAACTACTAGTGAGACCGAAGTCTCTCTGCAAAAACATAAAATAGGCAAACGTGAGTACAAATGTACCCAGCAAGACTTACATCAGATCTATCTACACATGCCTCATTATCAACAAAGGGGATGGTGGAGTTCGACTGCAGCAAGCCAGCTTTGATTCGGTGGCTATCCTGAACTACGACTGCAAGCGACTCTTTTGAGGTGGCGCACACGAGTCCACATATTCACCATATCAATACACCACTATGGATCCGCTCCCGTCTCCCTACGAGAACGCCATCCATAGCACTCACGCTTATCTTGCGTATTTTAGAGTATCCACTTCCACTTGTCTATGAACTGATATAAGCAACCCAGAAGTCCTTTTCCGCGGACACGGCTATTCGAATAGATGATGTTAACCCTGCAGGGTGTACTTCTTCATACATGTTTCCACCACTTAGCGTCTGCACACGACATGTGCTCGGCAGACTTCAAGCGAAAGCCGACGTGGGTGTAGACCACGACCTACCTAAACACTCAAGTCTCTAGTCCAGGTTTATCGCCTATTCGGGTTCCATCCATGAGGAGATCCGGCCGGAGTTTCGCTCACAGCCCCAAACGATGTGAACAGGGTTCCCGAGATACCAAACGGGCATCCGGTACACCGTGCCACGTACCTACCGCATCACAGCCCACCCCTACGGTCAGCGCTGTCCACGGCCTCCAGTAAGCTACAAACACCAGAAACTACTTGCAACTCCTGGACAGAGGACTAAGGGTGAATAAGAAGTCGAGCAGGGTCATATTTCAGGGCCCAATGTATGGTAGTAGCTGAATCATGGATCACAAACACAGAACTCAGTTCCTGAGGACGGCTGCAATGAGACAACCCACCACGTACTCCTACATGGCCTCTCACCGCTACCTTTACCAAATCGTGTTCACACACTTAGCTCACACACAGTAGGACATGTTCACACGCCTCTGATTCATCCCCGATGAATCAGACCTGACTCAACTCTAAGCAGTAGCAGGCATGACAAACAGGCATGAATGAGTAGGCACAACAGGGCTCAAACAACTCCTACTCATGCTAAAGGGTTTCATCTATTTACTGTGGCAATGACAGGTCATGCAAAGGATAAAGGGGTTCAGCTACCGCAGCAAGTAACAGATGAATCGGTGTTGTCCTAATGCAGTAAAAGAGAGCAGGAGCGAGAGAGTAGGATTGTATCGGAATGAACAAGGGGGTTTTGCTTGCCTGGCACTTCTGAAGATAACATTGAGTCTTCATCAGTGTCAACGATCACATCATCGGTATCACGTCTATCGAAAGGGGGCAATCACCAGCAACTGAGGAAAGACACAATCAATGCAATGCACAATATGATGCATGCTCATGACATGGCAATATGAATGTGTTTTGAGCTAATGCAACTAGCAACAGATTAAATGAAGTTGGTTTGAATACAAGATTCAAATTCAAACTCCATATGTGATTATTCAAATGTCATTCACTTCATTTGTCCTAAACAGTAGTGATAAGTTGTTCTAACATGCATGAAAATGGTACAGATGGATTCCTTGAATTTTTCTGATAATTTTTCATATATAAATTATTTAATTTGGAGTTACGGTTAATTTTCTATGATTTATTGAAGTTTAGAATATATTCTAGAATTATTAAATCATTTCCTAATTTATTTTAATTCCAGAAAGGAATTATTGCGTCAGCATGACCTCATCCTGACGTCATCAGGTCAACAGGGCGGGTCCAGGTCAAACCTGACGTGTGGGGTCCACACGTCAGTGACACAGGGGCTAATCCCGCGTTGACCCGGGCTTTGACCCGCTACGGGGCCCACTGAGGGGGTTGTGGCGGAGCTTCTGAGCTAGTCGGGGGAGCGAGGGGTGGCCGGAGACGGCTGCTATGGCGAACGGCGGCGACGGTGGTGTTCGGCCGTGTGAGAGAGAGAGCGAGGGAGAGGAGGGGAGAGCCGGGGCGAGTGAGAGAGAGCAGGGGGGGAGGCGTGGCG
>NC_041383.1:554196410-554202403 GCF_002162155.2 Triticum dicoccoides
GGCTGGGCCGGCCAGCTGGCTGGGCTGCACAGGGAGGAGCCCAGGTAAGCTTCTCCCTTTTATTTTTTTCTGTTTTCTAATTTCTGACATTTGTTTTGATTTTAAAAATATATTAAATCATTTATTTAACTTATGCCAATTTTTGCAGGGGCTAGATATTATATTTCAGAGCTCCTTTATAAATGGCATAATATTTGGACATATATTAATATATATAATTAATATATTTCCAAAGCAAATATTTATGCATTAATTCCAAATGCCCAAAATAAATACCTATGAGCTCTTAAAAATATTGGTTTGACTTTTATCTCTGTCCAATATTTTCAGAGAGCAACATGAGCATTTTCTTGGACCCTTTTGGAGAAATTTTTATTTGGGTCATTTTCAAAATGATTCTGAGGGTTTCACAGATCCCCATTTCAAGTTTCTGATGAAAGAGTAAACATGATGCAACACTCTAATGCATGACTAGCTAGGGTGTGACAGGTGGTGTTATAAACGTGTCAACGAACACACCAAAAATATCATGCCGGGGTTCAGAATGCTTGCCTTCAGGTCAAGGGAAGGCAGGGTGCATTTCAACCTCTTGAAATATTTCTCCTCTCTTCAAAAATCCTATTTTAGCAATATAAATGAATTAACACACAAAATAAAAACAGCACAAAAAGTTGTTCTGAATTTTTTTCAAATAAATCTTAAAATAAAGTAGACAATATTTGAGAGAGGTGGGAAAAAGAATTAATTCATTTGGAGTTATCCTTAAAAAGATATAACCAGTCAAAGTTCTGGACAAAATCTGTTTTTTTTTAAATAAAACAAAAAGAAAACGTTTCAGTCTCGAATACGCTTTTGGTGCAGGGAAAACGTACTGGGGGTTTATACGTCTTTACTTAAACATGTGGACCGGCGTGGGGTCACTGACAGTGGGCCCGCCTGGCCCACTGGTCAGGTTTGACCAGTCGCTGCGCCCCTTCTCCCTCCTCTGTCCGAGCGGGGCGAGGTTCCGGCGACCAACGTCGGCGAGAGGCGGCTCCTCGCGGCCTCTGGAGGGCGGGGATGGATCCACCAGACTGGGGCGGTCCTCCCGGTAGTCGTTGGGTCGGCGGGGAGGGACGGAGCTGACGACGGCGAGCTTTGCGGCGGAAGAAGGCTTCGGGCAAAGTGATTTTTCTCCCGCGGTGAGTCCCGAACAAAATCGAGTAGTGGGAATGGTTCATGGGAGGAAGAGGGAGTTCTTGGTGAAGAGAACGGAGAGGGGGAAGCTCTGGTGGCGCCGGAAGGGCTGGGGCAATGGCGGCGGCTGCGGTTGCCGGAGATGGGGAAGAAGGCCTCCCCGGGTTGTTTGGCTGCCATAGGGGGCCCTAGGGAGATGGCTCGAGGTCGCCTGCGTGCGGAGACGAGCTCGGGCTCCTTATATAGGCGAGGCAAGGCGGTTCCGCGGCGGCCGTGGATAAGTTCTCCGGCGTACCGCCTCTCTGTAGCTAGGGCGACGTGGCGGCGACGTGCACTAGGTGATGAGGCTGCGGATGAGCTGGAGATGTTCAAGGGGGCAGCTGGCGAGTGCTGGGAGCTTGGGCGGCACCGACCGCGGCAGGGCGTGCTGCGGACGCCGGTGTGCCGCCAAAAGTGCTCTGGCGGGGGCGCTGTTGGCTGCCAGGGCGGCTTGGCGCGTTGCTGCGAGGAGGGTGGTGCGTGGCGTGGCGCTGCAGAGCGGGCCAAAACCAGGGGGGCTAGCGTGTCGGCTCGGGCGCGCGGCTGCCATTTGAGCTCTCTGGGCGTGCCCAGTGCACGCCCACCAGCTGCTCGGCGAAATGCCATGGTCTGTTAGGTGGCTTGGTTGGAGTTGGGAATTAGCAGTACTAGGCTAGGGCTTGCAAGGAGATCAGTGGACAATCTTGATGGGTCAGAGGATCAGGTTCACATTGGTAACTAAAATCCATGCCAAATCTGACCATGCACACAGGGTGTTTGACCAAATGCCAGAGGCATCTAGGCAGGTCTTGGAGTGGTCAAAAACTCCAGATGGCAGTCTCTTTAGATGCATAAGAAGGTGGTGAAGTTAGTTTGCCAAAAGCAGATACTTGTTAGTGCAAGTTTTGCAAAACTCCAAATCTGGACAGGAGGTGAATGGCATTATTTCATGAACCAAAAATATTCCAATGGTTGCATGCTCCTGGATTTAGGAGTTTAACATGGAGGACTACAAGTAAGAGAAAGAATCAAGGGCTAAAGAGCAAGCAAAATTATGGTTGCTGTACAAACCATCATGTTGGACCAGAATGAAGATGAGGTTGTTCCACTCAAAATTTTCAAAGAACAACCCTGGATTTTTGCATATAATGGAATGATATGCTCCTACTGACATCACAAAATTTTGGTGGAAGCTAGAAACAAATATTCAAAAGGGTTGTAGTGCAAAATTGCCCACTGGACCAGAGAAGGAAAACAAGTGTAGCACTCAAAATATGCAATGAATTAAATATATTATTGCACAAAAGTCATTTAGAGACATCACATGACATCTCCAAATTTTGGCTAGATTTTTAGTTAAATTTATCAAATGGTTGTGGTTCAAAAAGAGCTTCAAAACTTAAAACTAGTCATTTTAATGAATATAGCTCAGGGTGGAATAATTTTATAAATAAATCTCCTGATTGAGAGATGTTTTTAATGAGAGGGCATACAAGTCCAATATGGTTTGGAAGGATCCACTTGGGAAAAATAAATCCTTAATATTAAAAGAAAGGTTTTGAAATCAACAGAAATATTCTTGCAGGCAAAAAAAATTTTTAACTCTTGGCAAAATTTTAATAACTAAAACCTGGTTAAATTTTTGGGGTGTAACAATTACTACCCCCCTTAAAAAAATCTCATCCTCGACATTTGCTAAGAGCCATTGTGAAAAACAAATGCTCCATATGTGTTCGAGCGGTTGTGAGTCTGCTGCCGTGGTGCTGCGTGAAATAAAACGAATAATCCATGCAGCGAGAGGATAAAAGATGCAGCAAATTCTGGAAGAAGAAAATCTCATTCCAGGATTTTTCGCGCTTACACAGGTTTCTCACGAAGAAAACCACTCACAAACGTAAAAACTAAGTACTCGACTCGTCGCACAAATTCGGGTACCATGCATAAGTTACAACATAATAGTAAATGCTGAACTAACAAACACAGCAGTGACGTCTAAAATGAAAAAGGTAACTGGATGGGGTCCCGATAAAATGTCTCTGGCAATGGGATACACTCCTCTTCTATCGGAGGAAGTGGATTGACCAGTCGATGTATGCATCTCTCTGGGTCGGGCCTCAGTGGTCTGCCGATTGCAATCTGAGAATTCAGATTAGTGAGATTCTGGAGATAATCCATCACTCGCTGGTTCAAATGCTCTTGAGCGATGATGTACTGGATAAGGTTGGCTAGTACTGGGTCTCTCTCAATCCGTCCATCGGGAAAAGATGTTACTCCTCCGGGCATTGCACGACTCGGAAAGTAATAATATCCTCGTTCGCGGGCATAGGGTACTGCGGATCGAAGGCGAGCAATCGCTTCTTTCGCAGCAGCTTCTATGGCCAAGCGTGGGGTTGGCATAGATTCCCCCATGAAGGAAACTTCCGTTGGATCTTGGTTGGGGTCTACGGGAGGAATGTGTACTGCTCCCCAATATTCCGAGGTGGAAGGGGTGATTCTTGATTTGAACAGCTCGTACTGGGGTGGATATGTAGAACCCATAGTACTGCGGGTAAAGTCCCACAATATCTTGACAAAGCTACCTGGGGTTGCATCTGGGGTTCTCAGATGAATACTGGGGCTCGGCATGACGGGAAAAAGGTTGTGAGGGTGGTGCACAAAGTGTGGGGTGCTGGGTAAGATCACAAGGTGGCCTTTATATAGCAATGGAGCTGGGTCACTTTACCGTGGTGAAAGGTAATAAATTTGCCAGCTTAGCTCCAAAGGTCGGGTCAGTGTCAGAGATACACATATCTCATAAAGAGACGTGTTACTGTGGTTGTCGTCGGGGTTGGTTTTGGTAGCTGTGCTCTGAAAATATGCAACTATGCGCTGACAAAATACGCAAGGCTACCATTAAAACAGAGGCATAACGACAGGCTGCGTTAACACACAAGGTCGCATGATTACAAGGTGAGGATACACTGAAACTCGGTACTACTCGTACGGCTTAGTCTACCTCGTTTATGTCTAAACGGGCGTGCCTGGTGGATGACGAGGCTTCTCCACGTGTCTCGCTGCCGGGATTAGTCGGTGATGGCGGAGGAACTGCATGGTCGGGGTAGCGATGATGACCATCGCGGGGATTGTTAGCCACAATCCCGTTGGAGTGTGTTCCCAAAAGGCATCGAAGCACTTCTGGGGTCATCACAGTATCTCGGTTGATGGCTGGAGCTGATCTCAGGGTCTCGATCGGTTGTCCGAACAGCACGACTGGGTTGTCAGTGTCGGGCTCGTCTTCTCTCCTTGCTGGGGCTCGACGAACCAGCTCTCATCGTGCTGCGATCAGATCAATGGTGATCTGGTCGAACAGTGCCTCTAGTGCACTTACATAGTGCACTAGGTGCAATAAGGCGGGATCTGTCTCGTGATCTCAGTTGGCAACTTGGGGTGGTCTTCCATACCCTTCATGCCTGGGGTAGTAGTAGAACGAGCGACAGTTTACTTTGGGTGACAAGTGCCGGAGATGAACTATAGCCTCTCGAGCGGCTAGTTGGATGGCTTGTGGCTCAAAGGAAGTTGTTCTTCTGGTGATCTTGTAGGGGCGCTGGGGTGACATCCCCCTACCGTAGATGTGCACAGTGGCCCAAAATTGACGGTCCTCACTGCCCATGGGACCTTGGTACACAACGTATTCTGGTGGCTCTTCTAACGCATAGGCTCGACGGGTGAGGTTTGCGAGTATACTCACAAAGCCTCCAAGGTTAGTTGCTCTGGTCTCATTGTGTATTACGGGACCAGGCATTCTGGCGCGGTTTGTGTTAGAGGCTGTGCTGTGCTGGGTTGGGGCTAGCGTGCCCTTTTTATAGAAAAAGGGAACAGAGTCTTCTCTCGCACGCTTGCGAATGAGACACCTTGGGTGCTAGTTGATGGTGCGTGATTGACAGGCTAAGTTGATAGGTTGGGCACCGACTGCCAAAAGGTGTCGGGTCACTGTGTGGCTATCTTGCACAAGAAGTTTGGCTGGGGTGTGGTTATGGTCTGGTGGGTTGGTTTGACTAAGTTTTTCGACCTGGCTAAGATAGGATTAGCCAATGGTCATCCTGGCTCTGATACCAAGTCTGTCACGACCAGTTTTCCGGGTATTAATTTCCCGAAATTGGCCGTCGTGCTCATCAACCCCAGGATTACTGTTAGCTGATGAGGCAACAACTTGATACAGAAATTCCAAGCAAAAAAATACATAATATGCAGTACAAGACCATTTTGGTCTGTGAGTACAACAAATGGTTTCTAATGGTTGATGGCGGAAGCGGTTTGTGAAACATCAATGTCTATGGGACTCCATTTCCCCACGGGAATAGCTGACCGGGTTAACTCCTATATTCACGAGGCTGCTATCTCCATTGTGTGGGTTCCAGGGCTGTCAACACGGTCGCTCCTTTCCGCGCAAGAAATCTGGCCAAGACAATAGCCAGGGACAAGCCAGTGAGTACTTTGAATGTACTCGCAAACATTATGAACATAGGTATAACATAACAATGGTGTGCTGAAAATATTTTATGCTCATGGAGTCAGTCAAAAAAATAAATAAAATTCTGATGCGTGCAGGCGGTTTATTTATAAAACTGCAATAACATAGTAGTATTAAAATTTATGAAGTAAATAACAAGCAATGCCACAGTCGGGCGTCTTAGCGACACCGCATAAAGGGCTTTAAAAGAAATGCCACAGTCGGGCGTCTGAGCGACATCACATAAAAGGCTTTAAAAGAAATGCCATAGTCGGGCGTCTTAGCGACACCACATAAAGGGCTTTAAAAG
>NC_041383.1:554202550-554232837 GCF_002162155.2 Triticum dicoccoides
GGGCGTCTGAGCGACACCACATAAAGGGCTTTAAAAGAAATGCCACAGTCGGGCGTCTAAGCGACACCACATAAAGGGCTTTAAAAGAAATGCCACAATCGGGCGTCTGAGCGACACCACATAAAGGGATTTAAAAGAAATGCCACAGTCGGGCGTCTGAGCGACACCACATAAAGGGCTTTAAAAGAAACAATCATAGTGAATATCCCGGAGGTAGAACCATCCCAGAGATACTCGATAATAACAATAATATCACGGGTTAGTCAACAATAATAATAATCATAATTATCACAAGTTGCAAGTAGTAATTCCATTTCTGGTTTAATAGTTTCACCTTCGAAGACCGACACTAAGACCGACGCTTGACCCATCCCAGACTGTAATCCTTAACCATGGACACGGCTATTCGAATAGGTTTAATCTCTGTAGAGGGTGTACTCTTTACCCACGAGTAACGGATTTCTTCAGTCCATCAGGACTAATTCCGTCTACAGTCTTTTTGTTGAAAACACACCTAACTTGCAAACACCAGCTTAACTCACACGTGTCTGGAATCACCCACGACACATGTCAAGCAAACTCTAAGTGGGGAGGCTACAAGCTCGCGTAGCATGGGATCAAATTTATATCGCGCGCTCTAAGGGGTGGTGTCCCCTCTCGGTCCCAACCGGAAACACCCATGCCCCCGGACCAGGTGGCCTGCCTACCAGCTACAACCGGTATCTTCCACCCTGGCCTCTCTGTACGGTGTGTGCTAGAAATAGGTTGACAACTTACTGAACCATACTCCACTTGTTGTAGAGATGAGTGGGGTTACTGGAACAAGACTCGATCTACGGTCGACTCAGGAGGCTTATAGTTTCCTGCATGACATGTATAACAAAAATATTTCAATCAGTACAATCAACACCCATTACATCTTACCATGCCATACCGGACATACCCGTCCCAACGGAGACCGGCGACAAGCTCACGCCTACCCAAGGCAGAGGCTTTCCCGGATTCCTTTCCGGCATGCATGCAAGATACGTGAGGATGATTACCATCACAAGTATACTCATTTCCAACAGCATGGAAATCACTAATATGCATCCATGCAAATGATCATATCACATGAAATAACAAGTCCTTCGAAAAGAGGTGGTGTTATAAACGTGTCAACGAACACACCAAAAATATCATGCCGGGGTTCAGAATGCTTGCCTTCAGGTCAAGGGAAGGCAGGGTGCATTTCAACCTCTTGAAATATTTCTCCTCTCTTCAAAAATCCTATTTTAGCAATATAAATGAATTAACACACAAAATAAAAACAGCACAAAAAGTTGTTCTGAAATTTTTTCAAATAAATCTTAAAATAAACTAGACAATATTTGAAAGAGGTAGGAAAAAGAATTAATTCATTTGGAGTTATCCTTAAAAAGATATAACCAGTCAAAGTTCTGGTCAAAATCTGTTTTTTTTAAAACGTTTCAGTCTCGAATACGCTTTCGGTGCAGGGAAAATGTACTGGGGGATTATACGCCTTCACTTAAACACGTGGACCGGCGTGGGGTCACTGACAGTGGGCCCGCCTGGCCCACTGGTCAGGTTTGACCAGTCGCCGCGCCCCTCTCCCTCCTCTGTCCGAGCGGGGCGAGGTTCCGTCGACCAACGTCGGCGAGAGGCGGCTCCTCGCGGCCTCTGGAGGGCAGGGATGGATCCACCAGACTGGGGCGGTCCTCCCGGTAGTCGTTGGGTCGGCGGGGAGGGACGGAGCTAACGGCGGCGAGCTTTGCGGCGGAGGAAGGCTTCGGGCAAAGTGATTTTTCTCCCGCGGTGAGTCCC
The DNA here is from genome assembly GCF_002162155.2 of Triticum dicoccoides. Classification (NCBI taxonomy): domain Eukaryota; kingdom Viridiplantae; phylum Streptophyta; class Magnoliopsida; order Poales; family Poaceae; genus Triticum; species Triticum dicoccoides. The sequence continues at coordinate 554,204,375 of NC_041383.1, forward strand.
GATCAAAATCGAGTAGTGGGAATGGTTCACGAGAGGAAGAGGGAGTTCTTAGTGAAGAGAACGGAGAGGGGGAAGCTCTGGTGGCGCTGGAAGGGCTGGGGCAATGGCGGCGGCTGCGGTTGCCGGAGATGGGGAAGAAGGCCTCCCCGGGTCGTTTGGCTGCCAAAGGGGGCCCTAGGGAGATGTCTTGAGGTCGCCTGCGTGCGGAGACGAGCTCGGGCTCCTTATATAGGCGAGGCCAGGCGGTTCCGCGGCGGCCGTGGATAAGTTCTCCAGCGGACCGCCTCTCTGTAGCTAGGGCGACGTGGCGGCGACGTGCACTAGGTGATGAGGCTGCGGATGAGCTGGAGATGTTCAAGGGGGCAGCTGGCGAGTGTTGGGAGGTTGGGAGGCACCGACCGCAGCAGGGCGTGCTGCGGACGCCAGTGTGCCGCCAAAAGTGCTCTGGCGGGGGCGCTGTTGGCTGCCACGGCGGCTTGGCGCGTTGCTGCGAGGAGGGTGGTGCGTGGCGTGGCGCTGCAGAGCCGGCGAAAACCAGGGGGGCCAGCGTGTCGGCTCGGGCGCGCGGCTGCAATTGGCGCGCTCTTTGGCGTGCTCAGTGCACGCCCACCAGCTGCTCGGCGAAATGCCATGGTCTGTTAGGTGGCTTGGTTGGAGTTGGGAATTAGCAGTACTAGGCTAGGGCTTGCAAGGAGATCAGTGGACAATCTTGATGGATCAGAGGATCAGGTTCACATTGCTAACTAAAATCCATGCCAAATCTGACCATGCACAAAGGGTGTTTGACCAAATGCCAGAGGCATCTAGGCAGGTCTTGGAGTGGTCAAAAACTCCAGATGGCAGTCTCTTTAGATACATAAGAAGGTATTGAAGTTAGTTTGCCAAAAGAAGATACTTGTTAGTGCAAGTTTTGCAAAACTCCAAATCTGGACAGGAGGTGAATGGCATTATTTCATGAACCAAAAATATGCCAATGGTTGCATGCTCCTGGACTTAGGAGTTTAACATGGAGGACTACAAGTAAGAGAAAGAATCAAGGGCTAAAGAGCAAGCAAAATTACGGTTGCTGTACAAACCATCATGTTGGACCAGAATGAAGATGAGGTTGTTCCACTCAAAATTTTCAAAGAACAACCCTGGATTTTTGCATATAATGGAATGATATGCTCCTACTGACATCACAAAATTTTGGTGGAAGCTAGAAACAAATATTCAAAAGCGTTGTAGTGCAAAATTGCCCACTGGACCAGAGAAGGAAAACAAGTGTAGCACTCAAAATATGCAATGAATTAAATATATTATTGCACAAAAGTCATTTAGAGACATCACATGACATCTCCAAATTTTGGCTAGATTTTTAGTTAAATTTATCAAATGGTTGTGGTTCAAAAAGAGCTTCAAAACTTAAAACCAGTCATTTTAATGAATATAGCTCAGGGTGGAATAATTTTATAAATAAATCTCCTGATTGAGAGATGTTTTTAATGAGAGGGCATACAAGTCCAATATGTTTTGGAAGGGTCCACTTGGGAAAAATAAATCCTTAATATTAAAAGAAAGGTTTTGAAATCAACAGAAATATTCTTGCAGGCAAAAAAAAAATTTAACTCTTGGCAAAATTTTAATAACTAAAACCTGGTTAAATTTTTGGGGTGTTACAATCCCCCCCAAGGAGAAGCGCTAGGCGAGGCCCTCAAGGCGTCCTCTTCACTCTCGTCCGCGTGAACCACTTGCACGTTAAAGGGGGGGGTACCTGAGCATCGTGACTCAGGGCTCCTATTAGCTCTCCAGCCCTCACCCTCTGGCTTTGCCCACGGCATCGCGCCCTGGCAAACCAGCGACGGCTGAGACTCGCTTGAGGGTCGGGACCCGAGGACGTAGAGCAGAAAGGGGAGCAGAGGCGAGAGGAAAGAGGCACGCAGAGACCTCGCCAGGCAGCTTCTCGCCGGCCAAAGCACGGACCTAGCGCCGCACCAGGAAGCGCTACCTGACCCTGAAGATAAGTCACTCTCCGGAAACACTACCTATCACAGCACCGTCACCGCATCCAATGCAATCCCGTGTTAGCAACGTCACATTCCTTTCTCACCGAACGATAGGTGCTTGAGCACCAAAGGGGACCTCCTGAGCATCGCAACTCAGGGGCTCTTACTAGACCCCGGGCCGCTCACCTCCTGGCCTTGACCACGGCATCGCGACCTGGCATACTAGCAATGGCTGAAGCCGCCTTGGGACCGGGACCTGTTGGTGCAGAGCTCCAAGCCCTCGTGAGGTCTGAAAGGAAGAAACTAAGCTAAGACGGAATAAGCATCTCACACCGCTTCACGATAAGGATCATATTGACAAACGGAGATATAGACACCTTACAAGCCCCCACAGGGTGTATTCTTGGCACCTCGCAGGGACAAAAGACGCGTATCCTAAGGAGTCCTAACTACAGGAACCGTCACGGCAGACGCCATAATCAACAGTGAGCCGCCAGGCACCGGCGCCAACCTCATCCAGATCAGAGACGGCGACGGCCTAACGAGCTCGTCCTTCTCCGAGAGCGGCGCAGGCTCGGGGGCTCGTAGCTCTCGTCGCTCGTCTCTGGAGTCGCGAAGAGCTCGGCGGAGTCGCTGGATCCTCCGGCACCCTCGTTGCTTGAGGAGCTGCTGGAAGAACGTGTGACGGCAGGCCTGGTCCTTGCCGCTCCGGGGCTTCTACCGCTGTCTCTGGGACAGCACTCCAGCCGACGCCCATCTTCATCGAAGACCTTGAAGAGCATCATGGAAGCACCGTCGAACTCCATGGACTTGTCAGCTCACGCAATTGCCGAGGCGTCGTGCGGGAGCGGAGCCGCCCATGTCCAATCAACCGCCACGCGGCGCCCGAGGCCGCAGGCTGTTAGGGCCCGCGGCGCTTCGCACTTGCCCCTTCGCCTCTCTGCTCAGCCAAGTCCGGGCGCGCCTCGGGCCTGGGGGCTACTGTCGGCGTTCTGGGAACGGGGGTCCCCAGACTTGCCTGCCTGCAGCCTGCGGCGTGGCTCAAGGGGCGGCCCAGCATGGCCCATTTTTATCGGCACGAGCTCAAGACCCTCGTGAGGGGCCAAGCCTCGCGGGGCGGACGACAGGAGTCTTCCTCAGGCGCGGCCTCGTCAGGCTGGCTCGCGAGGAGGTGGAGAGATCAAGGCGGTGTACCTCACGAGGTGCCCATGACGCAAGCCATGACGACCAAGGGCGCCAGGCCGGCGCCAGCCCGCGCAGAGTCCTTCTTTCCTCTTTGGTGGAAAGGGAGCAAGCGCGGGTGAGGGCATCAGGCAAAGGCATCCATTTCGGTGCAACAAGACCAAGACCAGCAGAACGGCAGGATGGAGGTCATCGTGGAGCCCAAGCCGGCGTCACCACCAGAGCCTTTGGCAGGCGAGGACCAACTTTAGTCAGGATAAGTGTACTAGATGTTCCCCTTCAAAATGGCCAATTGTTGGCGCCCTTCCCGCTCAATATTTGGGAAGAGGCCCAGGGCCTTTGCCTATTGAGGGAGCCTGGACTAGGGGGTGTCCGGATAGCCGGACTATCATCATCAGTCGGACTATCATCGTCAGCCGGACTCCAAGACTATGAAGATACAAGATTGAAGACTTCGTCCCGTGTCCGGATGGGACTTTCCTTGGCATGGAAGGCAAGCTTGGCGATACGGATATGTAGATCTCCTACCATTGTAACCGACTCTGTGTAACCCTAGCCCTCTCCGGTGTCTATATAAACCGGATGGCTTTAGTCCGTAGGACATAACAACCATTACAACAATCATACCATAGGCTAGCTTCTAGGGTTTAGCCTCCTTGATCTCGTGGTAGATCTACTCTTGTAATACCCACATTATCAATATCAATCAAGCAGGACGTAGGGTTTTACTTCCATCAAGAGGGCCCGAACCTGGGTAAAACATCGTGTCCCTTGTCTCCTGCTACCATCCGCTTAGACGCACAGTTCGGGACCCCCTACCCGAGATCCGCCGGTTTTGACACCGACATTGGTGCTTTCATTGAGAGTTCCTCTATGTCGTCACCGATAGGCTTGATGGCCTCTTCAATCAACAACGACGCAGTCCTGGGCGAGACTTTTCTCCCCGGACAGATTTTCGTTTTCGGCGGCTTCGCACTACGGGCCAATTCGCTTGGCCATCTGTAGCAGATCGAAAGCTACGCCCCTGGCCGTCAGGTTAGGTTTGGAAGCCTAAACTTCACGGCTGATATCCGCGGAGATGTGATCTTCGACGGATCCGAGCCGCAGCCGAGCGTGCCGCACTGTCACGATGGGCACGACCTAACTCTGCCACCGGACAGTACCTTGGAGGCCGCACACGAATCCGCTCCGACCCATAGTCCGGAGCCGATCGCGCAGATCGAGGACGGGTGGCTGGACACCGCCTCGGGAGCTGCAACTTCCACGACGATGGATCCGAACACTGACCTCATCCCTTATAAAGCTTGTGACTCCGAGGTGCCGGACTCCTTGCCAGACTCCGAACCTCCTGCGCCCCTGCTAATCGAATCTGATTGGGCGCCGATCATGGAGTTCACCGCTGCGGACACCTTTCAGCACTCACCCTTTGGCGAAATCTTAAAATCGCTAAAGCATCTCTCACTATCCGGAGAGCCCTGGACGGACTACGGCCAGGATGGTTGGGATGCGGACGACGAAGAAATTCAAAGCCCACCCACCGCCCACTTTATAGAAACTATCGACGATCTAACCGAGACGCTAGACTACGACTCCGAAGACATCGACGGCATGGACGACGATGCCGGAGACGATCAAGAAGCAGCGCTCACTGAGCACTGGAAGGCCACCCCGTCACATGACATATATATGGTGGACACCCCAAAAGGAAGCGATAACGAGGAACAACGGGGCGCAGCAAAGGATAATCCCGCAGATAAACAACCAAAACGGCGACGCAGACGCCGCCCTAAGTCCCGCGTCGACAAAAACAGCATTCCTAATGACCCAGCAATAGAGCAGGGCAAACCAGTGGATGACGAACATGCAACCAAGCAACCGTCCGAACAGGACGAATCGGATAATCAAGCTATGCCCGGCGAAACCAACAGTCCGGACAACCTCACGCCAGACACACCATCGGAGCATAAGAACCTCCACAAAAGGTTCGTCGCCACTGCAAGAAGTCCGAAGAAGGAAAAGCGGAAGCTCAAAACAGCCGAAGACATACTCAGAAAGAGGTGGAGCAAAGTACTCAAGACCGCAGACAAATATGGCAATGGGCACCAAACAAAGAGCTATCCGAAGCGCAAGCTGCTGCCAGAATTTGATGAGGAAGCCATAGAGCCCTCACAGTCAAAACACAAAGAGGCCGCCTGGCCGGATAGACGGCCAGATGACAGGCCAAAAACGACAAGCGGCGCCGCACACAATCCGATTTATGATCCTGGGAAAACAGATGTCCCAGCCAGGTCCATTTACGGGCCAAAAAAGAGGGCCCTAGGAAGCAACACAACACGGCAAGTGTTCGAAGACAGCGGCACACCCAAATACAGGGGCGCCGTGCACCCACTATGTTTCACCGATGAGGTGCTGGATCATGAATTTGCAGCAGGGTTCAAACCCATAAACATAGAGGCATACGACGGAACAACAGACCCTGGAGTCTGGATAGAGGATTACATACTAAACATACACATGGCTAGAGGAGATGATCTCCACGCCATCAAATATCTACCCCTCAAGCTCAAAGGGCCAGCTCGGCATTGGCTCAAAAGCCAATTTGGAAGAGCTTGAGGACGCGTTTAGAGCAAATTTTCAAGGGACTTATGTCCGCCCTCCGGATGCAGACGATCTAAGTCATATAACTCAACAGCCCGGAGAGTCAGCACACAAATTCTGGAACAGGTTCCTTACCAAAAAGAACCAAATAGTCGACTGTCCGGACGCGGAAGCCTTAGCAACTTTTAAACACAACTTCCGAGACGAATGGCTCGCCAGACACCTCGGCCAAGAGAAGCCAAGAACAATGGCCGCGCTAACAAGCCTCATGACCCGCTTTTGCGTGGGGGAAGACAGCTGGCTAGCAAGATGCAACACCAGCGACCCGAGTACATCCGAGATCAGAGATGGAAACGGAAAATCACGGCGCAAAAAAGATCAGCGCTGGAATGAAGAAAAAAGCCCAAAGAGCACGGCAGGGAACACCGGATTCAAAAGCTCGCGGCCAAACAATAAAACACTGCCTCTTAAGGACAACAGTGATGAGCTATCCAACTTAAACAAAATTTTGGATCGGATATGTCAAATCCACAGTACCTCCGGAAGGCCTGCAAACCATACCCACCGAGATTGTTGGGTTTTTAAACAGTCCGGCAGACTCAACGCCGAACACAAGGGGCTCGGTGCGCCAAGTGAGGACGACGCCGAACCCCACCAGCAGAGCACCGGAAGACAAAAGACTTTCCCACAAGAAGTCAAAACAGTAAACTCACTTCATGTGATAGTACGGAAACACAATACGGCACCCGCTAAGATAGGTGTCGCAAGGTGCACCCCAGCGGAACATCGAGATTGGATGTCAAAACCAATCACTTTTCACCACCTGGATTATTCCAGAAGTATCCGGAATGCAGGATGGACTGCTCTGATATTGGATCCTATAATCGACGGACTGCAATTTACACAAGTCCTGATGGACGGCGGCAGTGACTTAAACCTGCTATATCCGGACACAATCCGCAAGATGGGGATAGACCTTACTACAATTCGACATAGCCGCACTTCCTTCAAAAGAGCGGTGCCAGGCCCTTACGCTAGGTGCACAGGCTCCTTATTACTAGAAGTTGTGTTCGGGTCACCTGAAAACTTCCGATGCGAAAAGCTAATCTTTCATGTCGCCCCATTCAAAAGTAGCTATCAAGCACTATTGGGACGTGAGGCTTTCATCCGCTTTAATGCAATACCACATTACACATCTCTTACACTTAAAATGCCCGGCCCACGTGGCATCATTTCATTAAAAGGTCGGCTAAGACTCCAGACATGGCTGGACGAGTCCAAAATAAATAAGCTAGGGGCTACCTAGCCGCACACCCCTTCACAAGGGGCTGTGCATATAAGCAATAATGACCTAGCATAGGCTCAGCTTTATTAATTTATATTTCAATTTTTTATGCACTTTTTCGCACGATTTCTTTTCAAACTAAGTTCCTCTCTTTTTAAAGATGAACAACGTGCACACCCGTCCAGGATACGGCACAACGGAGACACAGGCGCAGACGTGCAGTAGGGACCCGTTTCAAGGATTCTTTTCAGATTAAGACCCTGCGTAAACCTTTCTTACTATCTCTTGTTGCTATAATCCCCTGGTTTCTCATTATAACCAGAGTGGAGACTGGCGTTTTGGCATCGGCCGCATCAGAGGAACTTGCCTGTACCTGGACACAAGGGGCTTAGGGCATTGTTCTGCCCGTTATTATAAAGACCGAACACCTTTGGGAGTGTTCAGCGTCTCGAGTTAGGCCTTATATGCATCAGCTCCGAATCATGTCTTTGGTCAAATGTTGGGTTTGCCCGGCTCCTGTGTTTTGCTGCCTTACATTCCGTATCATCGGCTAACGCGGCACCAGGAGAACTACTGCGATTGTGCCCCAGTTCGGCTGGGCGAGCACCTCAGTAGAGAAAGCCGAAAACTGACTGTCATGATACAGCGAGAGACTGGTCAACCACTCGATCGACCAATGGAATGTTTAGAATTCCTCCGCTTTGACGAAGGGCCGTTTCCCGGTCAGGCAGATACGCGCCCCAAATTCGGAGAGCGCGGTGCCCCCAGGGGCTATATCATAGCCCCACCCTCGAACTCCCATGGCTACGTGAAAGTGATAAAGCATTATAGTTCGGTTGCCTCGTTTGCTACGCTACCACCTCCTTTACAGGACCGAGACGTCGAATTAAGTGTGAAAATGCGCTATTTTTGCGAACACCCCCGCAACTTGTGCGTGGGGGCTGAAGCCGACGACTGCCATATTTCAGGTTATACACATGTATACATGAACGGTCGCACAGGAGATATTCCACTACTTGAACGCACAAGTATAAAAGGCGCTCACATCAGAAACATTGTTTTACAAAATAAAACGTTCATTTGAACGTGACATTTTTTGAGCACTGCGACTCTATTACACAAGCACCACGCAGAACTTCGCCAAAATAGTGCTCGGCGGGTAACCGGCTATCGTCCGAACCCGGGGTCGCAACAGTGGTGGCATCCATCTCTGTCCAATGTGTCTTCACACGGGCGAGTGCCATCCGTGCACCCTCTATGCAGGCCGACCGCTTCATCACCTTGATATGCGGCACCACCCCAAGAAATTGCTGCAATAAGCCAAAGTAGCTCTTTGGCTTGGGCCTATCCGGCCAGACATGAGTCACGATATCCGTCATGGCAAGTCCGGACAACCTATTCAGCTCAGCCCACTTGGCCAACCGGTCGGTCAGCGGAAGTGAACGCTCTGGACTATGGAATTGAGACCAAAACAGCTCTTCCGTCTTGTGATCCTTCTGGCTTCTAAAGTGCACAACGGCATCTGCCGCACTCGCTGCTAAGTCCATATAAGGGTCCTCCGGACCCCACAGCTGGCCAAGCTGAGCATACTTTGGATCCGTAAACCTTCGGCGCAGCAGAAAAGGCTTGCCAGCTACAATGTCTCCGGCCTGGCGCGACTCTTCCTTTATAGCCCGCATCGCAGAACGGGCATCCTTGGCTTCGGTGGTGGCCTTCCCCAGGTCTTCTTGCCCCGCTAGGCGCTCCTTTTCAAGAGCCTCATTGCGGTCGGTAGCACCTTTTAACTTCACGTCCATTTCGGCCATCTCTTCCCTGCTTCGGTAGTGTGCAGCCCTTTCAGCTTCTAACTCCTCGGCCGCCCTCGAGGCCGCCGCATTACTCCTTCTGGCTTGCTCCTTGGCTTGAGCAAGTTCGGCCCGAAGGCTCTCCACAGCAGCGGCACTAGCATTTCACACACATGTTGTAAGGAGTGGGCTTCGGCTCCCTTACCAAGTGACCGCAAAGAAACACTTACCTTGCGACTCATCAAGTCGCCTGTTGACTAGCGCGATGTCCGCATCCGCAACGTCAAGTTGCCGCTTTAGTTCAGCAACTCCATCAATCCAGCTGGCCCCCGGACGATCCGCCACCTGCATAGGAATGGCAAAAATTGAAACCTGCGATTTTGATCCTCGGCACACTGTCGCTTTCGACAACCTACCGAGTCTCAGGGGCTACTATCTATACAGGGCGCACTCTATATGCAAAACTGTCAAAAGGTGTGTCATTTTTACGTACCTCAAACCCCGCCAGCAAACTCCTGACGGCATTATGCAATCCACCTTTGGCAGACGAAATCCTTCCAATCACCATACTCATCAATGCATGGTGATCTTCTGACATAGACGCCTTCTCAAGTAGATCCTTCAGCCGTACACCAGTTGTGCCGAAGTATCCGGCTTTGCCAAACCCGGGGTCTCCCTCCGTGATGACACTTCAGGCTCGTCCGCCCTATCCTACGGCGCCCCGGACGGAGGCGTCTCGCTCTCCACCATCTACGGATGAAGGTCCCCCGAAGACGAGCTCATTTGCGAAGGACGGAGATCCGAACTACAAGGTAAAAACTTGAGTTATCCTCAGAAGCACAAATAGGGGTGTCCCTTATTATAAAACTCCCTTCTTTCCACTTACGACTCGTTGGAGGGCTGATTCTTTAGGGGAGACTGTGCGGCCGGGGCCTCCCCGGACGCAGGACCTTCTGGCGAAGATTTCTTCCCCCGCTTAGGGGCTTTGGCCCCCCGGGTCCTCGAAGACAGTCCTCTTCTCCCCTTGGAGGGAGGGATTCTCGATCCCCCCTCTTTCAAGAGCCTCCTTAGGCGAGGTGGTAGCTCTTCTACTATCCCCTTCGCCTTCCTCTGAAGGCGCAACCTCCAGCATCCTGACCAGCATGGAATCCGGCGCGGTCTCTGGGAGGGGGGCCGGACACCATATCAGTTTTGCTTGCGCTATCCACTCTAGTTTAGAAGGAAATTGGTCATAAGGCGAATCATCGAAAGGCAAACAAACGGTATGTCCGGACTCGGAGCTACTTACTTGAGTATCCGGGCGATTGCAGCTTAGGCCAGCATCCTCGGTCAATTCCGGACACGCCTTTCGCGATCCAAAGAATAATTTGTACATCTCCATGGGTGTCATACCCATGAAGTGTTGAAGAATCTGTGGCCCCTCTGGATTAAACTCCCACAGCCGGAGAGGGTGGCGTTTGCAGGGCAGGAGACGCCTAATCAGCATGACCTGCATTACCACAACCATATCAGTCTCCCTTGCTTGGAGATCTCGAATCCGGCCCTGCTGTAGGGGCACGTCCTTTGACGGCCCCCAGTTGAGCCCTTAGTTGACCCACGACATCAACCGTCGTGGAGGTCCCGAGCAGAATAAGGGCGGCGGCTTCTGTCTGCTGCCCCTCGGAGCGGTAATATAGAACCACTCCTACTGCCACAGGCCGAGCTCCTCTTGGAAGGAGCCCGTGGGCCACGGGGCATCGTCCCTCCTACTTACGGTCGCCCCACCGCACTCTGCTTGACGCCCCTCGATCATCTTCGGCTCCACATCGAAGGTCTTCAGCCACAGGCCGAAGTGGGGGGTGATGCGGAGGAAGGCTTCGCAGATGACAATAAATGCGAAAATATGGAGGATGGACTCCAGAGCCAAGTCGTGGAATTCCAACCCATAGTAAAACATGAGCCCTCTCACAAAAGGATCCATGGGGAAGCCTAAACCCCGACGGAGGTGGGATACAAAAACGACGTACTCTCCAGGCTCGGGGGTGGGGATGGCCTACCCTTCGGCGGGCAACCTGTGTGAAATCTTGTAAGTCAGGAACTTGGCCTCCCGCAGCTTTAGCACGTCCTCCTCCGTGACGGAGGAGGGCATCCACCGGCCCTGAAGGTCGGAACCGGACATTGTTAAAGGTCCGAAGCACTTGAATCTGGGGCTCTGGGTGTTGGAACTTGGAGCAAGGAGAAGATTCGATGGAGGATTGAAGAAAAGAAACGAGCCTTGGTCCCATTATAAAGAGGGAGAATACCGAGAGCCGTCTCCTTGACCGTTCGGGACTTGCCCTCGATAGAGGGGGCGTGGCACGGACGCAGTTGGGTTACCCACGTCCGTATTGCTGAGAATCCCGAAATAAGGGGAACACGATCTCTGCTTCGACAAGACGTGCCAAGGAAACCGCTTCGCTAAACGCGCTGAGGTGGTAAAGTAAAAAACGATTCAAGTAAGGGCTTGGTAGTGGCGTGACGTCATGCCAAAAAAAGTCAGCAGATTGAACTTGCGTATATTATTCTCTCTACGGTGGAATGTGGAATTTATTTTGCAGAGCCGGACACTATCCTCTATGAATTATTCGGAGGAGGAACCCGCCTTGCAATGCTGAACAATATGCGCGCCGGACTCATCGTCATTGAAGCCTGGTTCAGGGGCTACTGAGGGAGTCCTGGATTAGGGGGTGTCCGGATAGCCGGACTATCATCATCAGTCGGACTATCATCGTCAGCCGGACTCCAAGACTATGAAGATACAAGATTGAAGACTTCGTCCCGTGTCCGGATGGGACTTTCCTTGGCGTGGAAGGCAAGCTTGGCGATACGGATATGTAGATCTCCTACCATTGTAACCGACTCTGTGTAACCCTAGCCCTCTCCGGTGTCTATATAAACCGGATGGCTTTAGTCCGTAGGACACAACAACCATTACAACAATCATACCATAGGCTAGCCTCTAGGGTTTAGCCTCCTTGATCTCGTGGTAGATCTACTGTTGTAATACCCACATTATCAATATCAATCAAGCAGGACGTAGGGTTTTACCTCCATCAAGAGGGCCCAAACCTTGGTAAAACATCGTGTCCCTTGTCTCCTGTTACCATCCGCCTAGACGCACAGTTCGGGACCCCCTACCCGAGATCCGTCGGTTTTGACACCGACACCTATATATAGGACTAGCAACAACAGAGAGAGGGGACAATAGATAACAACGAGAACAGAGAGAGAGGACGAGGGAATCCTCACCAGGAAACCAGTAGAGAGAGCAATAGAACACCCCTAGTAGTTCATCGCACCAGCCAAGAACAGACCCTCGCGAGGCTGTTCTTCCTTGTATTGTTCATCATCAGCCCAAGAGGCAATCCACCACACCACACACTGGAGTAGGGTATTACACCACAATGGTGGCCTGAACCAGTATAAACTCTGTGTCTCTTGCGTTGTTCCTTTGATTGCTTATATCATAGCATGGCGGCGAGGTGCAGGTAGGTAGAGAGTGAAATCTCCGCGCACACCCCAGAGTTCGAACGAGGGTCAGCCGGAACCTGAAATCCGACAAGAGGTTCCCCCTACCCCTGTATATAAAGAAGCAAGGGGGGAGGCGGCCGGCCTAGGAGGAGGGCGCGCCAAGGGTGGGGAGTCCTACTAGGACTCCCAAGTCCTAGTAGGATTCCCCTTCCCTTTCCGGAGTAGGAGAGAAGGAAAGAGGGGGAGAGGGAGAAGGAAAAGGGGGTTGCACCCTTGTCCAATTCGGACAAGAGGGAGGGCGCACGCCTCCTTCCTTTTGGCCTCTCTCCTCTATTCCCGTATGGCCCAATAAGGCTCATATACTCCCCGGCGAATTCTCGTAACTCTCCGGTAGTCCGAAAAATACCCGAATCACTCGGAACCTTTCCGAAGTCCGAATATAGTCGTCCAATATATCGATCTTTACGTCTCAACCATTTAGAGACTCCTCGTCATGTCCCCGATGTCATCCGGGACTCCTAACTACCTTCGGTACATCAAAACACATAAACTCATAATATAACCATCATCGAACTTTTAGCGTGCAGACCCTACGGGTTCAAGAACTATGTAGACATGACCGAGACACATCTCCGGTCAATAACCAATAGCAGAACCTAGATGCTCATATTGGCTCCCACATATTCTACGAAGATCTTTATCGGTCAAACCGCATAATAACATACGTTGTTCCCTTTGTCATTGCTATGTTACTTGCCCGAGATTCGATCGTCGGTATCTCAATACCTAGTTCAATCTTGTTACTGGCAAGTCTCTTTACTCGTTACGTAATGCATCATCCCGTAACTAACTCATTAGCTACATTGTTTGCAAGGCTTATAGTGATGTGCATTACCGAGAGGGCCCAGAGATACCTCTCCGACAATCGGAGTGACAAATCCTAATGTCAAAATACACCAACTCAATATGTACCTTTGGAGACACCTGTGGAGCTCCTTTATAATCACCCAGTTACGTTGTGATGTTTGGTAGCACACAAAGTGTTCCTCCAGTAAACGGGAGTTGCATAATCTCATAGTCATAGGAACATGTATAAGTCATGAAGAAGGCAATAGCAACATACTAAACGGTCAAGTGCTAAGCTAACGGAATGGTCAAGTCAATCACATCATTCTCCAAATGATGTGATCCCGTTAATCAAATGACAACTCATGTCTATGGCTAGGAAACACAACCATCTTTGATCAACGAGCTAGTCAAGTAGAGGCATACTAGTGACACTATGTTTGTCTATGTATTCACACATGTATTATGTTTCCGGTTAATACAATTCTAGCATGAATAATAAACATTTATCATGAAATAAGGAAATAAATAATAACTTTATTATTGCCTCTAGGGCATATTTCCTTCAGTCTTCCACTTGCACTAGATTGAATAATCTAGTTCACATCACCATGTGATTTGACACTAATATTCACATATGCATGTGATTAACACTCATAGTTCACATCGTCATGTGACCAGCGCCCAAAGGGTTTACTGGAGTAAATAATCTAGTTCACATCGATATGTGATTAAGATCCAAAGAGTACTAAGGTGTGATCATGTTTTGCTCGTGAGAGAAGTTTAGTCAACGGGTCTGTCATATTCAGAGCCGTATGTATTTTTGCAAATATTCTATGTCTACAATGCTCTGCACGGAGCTACTATAGCTAATTGCTCCCACTTTCAATATGTATCCAGATTGAGACTTATAGTCATCTCGATCGGTGTAAAAGCTTGCACTATTGTAACTCTTTACGACGGGCTCTTTTATCACCTCCATAATCGAGAAATATTTCCTTAGTCCTCACTAAGGATTTTCTTGACCGTTGTCTAGTGATATACTCTTAGATCAAAATTGTACTCCCTTGCCCAACTCAGAGCAAGGTATACAATAGGTCTGGTACACAGCATAGCATACTTTATAGAACCTATGACTGAGTCATAGGGAATGACTTTTCATTCTCTTTCTATTTTCTGCCATGGTCAGGTTTTGAGTCTTACTCAACTTCACACCTTTGCAACACAGGCAAGAACTCTTTCTTTGACTGTTCCATTTTGAACTACTTCAAAATCTTGTCAAAGTATGTACTCATTGAAAAAATCTTATCAAGCATCTTGATCGATCTCTATAGATCTTGATGATCAATGTGTAAGCAACTTCACCAAGATCTTTCTTTGAAAAACTCTTATTCAAGTATCCTTTTATGCTATCCAGAATTTCTATATCATTTCCAATAACAATATGTCATCTACATATAGTATTAGAAATGCTATAGAGCTCCCATTCACTTTCTTGTAAATACAGGCTTCTCGAAAAGTCTGTATAAAATCATATGCTTTGATCAACTCATCAAAGCATATATTCCAACTCCGAGATGCTTGCACCAGTCCATAAATGGATCGCTGGAGCTTGCACACTTTGTTAGCACCTTTAGGATTGAAAACCTTCTGGTTGCATCATATACAACTCTTCTTTAATAAATCCATTAAGGAATGCAGTTTTGACATCCATTTGCCAGATTTCATAAAATGTGGCAATTGCTAACATGATTCGGACAGACTTAAGCATCGATACGAGTGAGAAAATCTCATCGTATTCAACACCTTGAACTTGTCGAAAACCTTTTGCGACAATTCGAGCTTTGTAGATAGTAACACTACTATCAGCGTCTGTCTTCCTCTTGAAGATCCATTTTATTTTCTATGGCTTTCCGATCATCGGGCAAGTCAACCAAAGTCCATACTTTGTTCTCATACATGGATCCCTTCTCAGATTTCATGGCCTCAAGCCATTTTGTGGAATCTGGGCTCATCATTGCTTCCTCATAGTTCGTAGGTTCGCCATGGTCAAGTAACATGACCTCCAGAATAGGACTACCGTACCACTCTGGTGCGGATCTTACTCTGGTTGACCTACGAGGTTCGGTAGTAACTTGATCTGAAGTTTCATGATCAATATCATTAGCTTCCTCACTAATTGGTGTAGTCGTCACAGGAACCGGTTTCCATGATGAACTACTTTCCAATACGGGAGCAGGTATAGTTATCTCATGAAGTTCTACTTTCCTCTCACTCACTTCTTTCGAGAGAAACTCCTTCTCTAGAAAGGATCCAAATTTAGCAACAAAAGTCTTGCCTTCAGATCTATGATAGAAGGTGTACCAAATAGTCTGCTTTGGGTATCCTATGAAGACACATTTCTCCGATTTGGGTTCAAGCTTATTAGGTTGAAGTTTTTTCACATAAGCATCACAGCCCCAAACTTTAAGAAACGACAACTTTGGTTTCTTGCCAAACCACTGTTCATAAGGTGTCGTCTTTTCATGGTGGCCTATTTAAAGTGAATGCAGCTGTCTCTAATGCATAACCCCAAAATAATAGTGGTAAACCGATAAGAAACATCATAGATCGCACAATATCCAATAAAGTGCGGTTACGATGTTCGGACACACCATAACGCTGTGGTGTTCCAGGTGGCGTGAACTATGAAACTATTCCACATTGTTTTATATGAAGGCCAAACTCGTAACTCAAATATTCTCCTCCATGATCAGATTGTAGAAACTTTATTTTCTTGTTACGATGATTTTCCATTTCACTCTGAAATTCTTTGAACTTTTCAAATGTTTCAGACTTGTGTTTCATTAAGTAGATATACTCATATCTGTTCAAATCATTTGTGAAGGCCAGAAAATAACGATATTCGCCACGAGCATCAAAACTCATTGGACCGCATACATCGGTATGTATTATTTCCAAGAAGTCTGTAGCTCGTTCCATTGTTCCGAAGAATGGAGTTTTAGTCATCTTGCCCAAAAGGCATGGTTCGCAAGCATCAAATGATTCATAACCAAATGATTCCAAAAATCCATCTTTATGGAGTTTCTTCATGCGCTTTACACCGATATGACCCAAACGGCAGTGCCACAAATAAGTTGCACTATCATTATTAAATTTGCATCTTTTGGCATAAATATTATGAATATGTGTATCACTATGATCGAGATCCAACAAACTATTTTCATTGGGTGTATGACCATTGAAGGTTTATTCATGTCAACAGAACAACAATTATTCTCTGACTTTTAAATGAATAACCGTATTGCAATAAACATGATCAAATCATATTCATGCTCAACACAAACGCCAAATAAGATTTATTAAGGTTTAACACTAATCCCTAAACTATAGGGAGTGTGCGATGATGATCATATCAATCTTGGAACTACTTCCAACACTCATCGTCACTTCACCCTCAACTAGTCTCTGTTTATTCTGTAACTCCGGTTTCGAGTTACTAATCTTAGCAACCGAACAAGTATCAAATACCTAGGGGCTACTATAAACACTAGTAAGGTACACATCAATAACCTGTATATCAAATATACCCTTGTTCACTTTGCCATCCTTCTTATCCACCAAATATTCAGGGCATTTCCGCTTCCACTGACCATTTCCTTTGCAGTAGAAGCACTCAGTTTCAGGCTTTGGTTCAGCTTTGGGCTTCTTCACGGGAGTGACAACTTGCTTGCCATTCTACTTGAAGTTTCCCTTTCTTTCCCTTTGCCCTTTTCTTGAAACTAGTGGTCTTGTAAATCATCAACACTTGATGCTCTTTCTTGATTTCTACCTTCGTCGATTTCAACATCACGAAGAGCTCAGGAATCATTTTCATCATCCCTTGCATACTATAGTTCATCACGAAGTTCTAGTAACTTCGTGATGGTGACTAGAGAATTCTGTCAATCACTATCTTATTTGGAAGATTAACTCCCACTTGATTCAAGCGATTGTAGTACCCAGACAATCTGAGCACATGCTCACTAGTTGAGCAATTCTCCTCCATCTTTTAGCTATAGAACTTTTTGGAGACTTCATATCTCTCAACTCGGTTATTTGCTTGAAATATTAACTTCAACTCCTGGAACATCTCATATGGTCCATGACGTTCAAAACGTCTTTGAAGTCCCGATTCTAAGCCGTTAAGCATGGTTCACTAAACTATCAAGTAGTCATCATAAGCTAGCCAAATGTTCATAACGTCTGCATCTGCTCCTGCAATAGGTCTGTCACCCAGCGGTGCATCAAGGACATAATTCTTCTGTGCAGCAATGAGGATAAACCTCAGATCACGGACCCAGTCCACATCATTGCTACTATCATCTTTCGACTTAGTTTTCTCTAGGAACACATGTAAAACATAGGGAAGCAACAACGCGAGGTATGGATCTACAACATTATTTGCAAAATACTATCAGGACCGAGTTCATGATAAATTATAGTTCAATTAATCATATTACTTAAGAACTCCCACTTAGATAGACATCCCTCTAATCATCTAAGTGATCACATAATCCAAATCAACTAAACCATGTTCGATTATCACGTGAGATGGAGTAGTTTTCAATGGTGAACATCATTATGTTGATCATATCTACTATATGATTCACGCTCGACCTTTCGGTCTCAGTGTTCTGAGGCCATATCTGTATATGCTAGGCTCGTCAAGTTTAACCTGAGTATTCCGCATGTACATCTGTTTTGCACCCGTTGTATTTGAACATAGAGCCTATCACACCCGATCATCACGTGGTGTCTCAGCACGAAGAACTTTCGCAACGGTGCATACTCAGGGCATACTCAGGGAGAACACTTATACCTTGAAATTTAGTAAGGGATCATCTTATAAAGCTACCGCCAAACTAAGCAAAATAAGATGTATAAAAGATAAACATCACATGCAATCAAAATATGTGACATGATATGGCCATGATCATCTTGCGCCTTTGATCACCATCTCCAAAGTATTGTCATGATCTCTATCGTCACCGGCACGACACCATGATCTCCATCATCTTGATCTATATCAATGTGTCGTCACATGGTCATCTCGCCAACTATTGCTCTTGCAACTATTGCTATCGCATAGCGATAAAGTAAAGCAATTATTTGGCACTTGCATCTTATGCAATAAAGAGACAACCATAAGTCTTCTGCCAGTTGTCGATAACTTCAAAAAAACATGATCATCTCATACAACAACTTATATCTCATCACGTCTTGACCATATCACATCACAACATGCCCTGCAAAAACAAGTTAGACGTCCTCTACTTTGTTGTTGCAAGTTTTACGTGGCTGCTACGGGCTGAGCAAGAACCGTTCTTACCTACGCATCAAAACCACAACGATAGTTTGTCAAGTTAGTGCTGTTTTAACCTTCTCAAGGACCGAGCGTAGCCACACTCGGTTCAACAAAAGTTGGAGAAACTGACACCCGCCAGCCAGCTGTGTGCAAAGCACGTCGGTAGAACCAGTCTCGTGTAAGCGTACGCGTAATGTCGGTCCGGGCCGCTTCATTCAACAATACCGCCGAACCAAAGTATGACATGTTGGTAAGCAGTATGACTTGTATCGCCCACAACTCACTTGTGTTCTACTCGTGCATATAACATCTACGCATAAAACCTGGCTCGGATGCCACTGTTGGGGGACGTAGCAATTTCAAAAAAAATCCTACGCACACGCAAGATCATGGTGATGCATCGCAACGAGAGGGGAGAGTGATGTCCACGTACCCTCGTAGACCGAAAGTGGAAGCGTTAGCACAACGCGGTTGATGTAGTCATACGTCTTCACGATCCAGCCGATCAAGTAGCGAACGCACGGCACCTCCGAGTTCAGCACACGTTCAGCTTGATGACGTCCCTCGAACTCCGATCCAGCCGACCTTTGAGGGGGAGTTCTGTCAGCACGACAGTGTGTTGACGATGATGATGTTCTACTGACGCAGGGCTTCGCCTAAGCACCGCTACAATGTTATCGAGGTGGATTATGGTGGAGGGGGCACCGCACACGGCTAAGAGATCCAAGGGATCAATTGTTGTGTCTAGAGGTGCCCCCCTGCCCCCGTATATAAAGGAGCAAGGGGGAGGCGGCCGGCCTAGGAGGAGGGAGCGCCAAGGGTGGGGAGTCCTACTAGGACTCCCAAGTCCTAGTAGGATTCCCCTTTCCTTTCCGGAGTTGGAGAGAAGGAAAGAGGGGGAGAGGGAGAAGGAAAAGGGGGCCGCACCCCTTGTCCAATTCGGACCAGAGGGGGGGGGGGCGCACGCCTCCTTCCTTTTGGCCTCTCTCCTCTATTCCCGTATGGCCCAATAAGGCCCATATACTCCCCGGCGATTTCACGTAACTCTACGGTACTCCGAAAAATACCCGAATCACTCGGAACCTTTCTGAAGTCCGAATATAGTCGTCCAATATATCGATCTTTACGTCTCGACCATTACGAGACTCCTCGTCATGTCCCCAATCTCATCCGGGACTCCTTACTACCTTCGGTGCATCAAAACACATAAACTCATAATATAACCGTCATCGAACTTTTAGCGTGCGGACCCTACGGGTTCGAGAACTATGTAGACATGACCGAGACACGTCTCCGGTCAATAACCAATAGCGGAACCTGGATGCTCATATTGGATCCCACATATTCTACAAAGATTGAGTGAGTCCTGGATTAGGGGGTGTCCGGATAGCCGAACTATCACCGTTGGCCGGACTCCTAGACTATGAAGATACAAGATTGAAGACTTCGTCCCGTGTCCGGATGGGACTTTCCTTGGCGTGGAAGGCAAGCTTGGCGATACAGATATATAGATCTCCTACCATTGTAACCGACTCTGTGTAACTCTAACCCTCTCTGGTGTCTATATAAATCGGAGGGTTTTAGTCCGTAGGACGAACAACAATCATACCATAGGCTAGCTTCTAGGGTTTAGCCTCTCTGATCTCATGGTAGATCTACTCTTGTACTACCCATATCATCAATATTAATCAAGCAGGAGTAGGGTTTTACCTCCATCGAGAGGGCCCGAACCTGGGTAAAAACATCGGGTCCCTTGTCTCATAAAAAAGCACCAGACAAGGGGAAACAGTCCGAAGAGCACGACAGTCAATGCCGGATTCAAAAGCTCTCGGCACAATCATAAAAAACTGCACCTCAAGGATAACAGCCACGAGCTATCCAACTTAAACAAAATCTTGGACAAGATATGCCAAATCCACAGTACCCCCGGGAAGCCTGCAAATCATACCCACAGAGACTATTGGGTCTTCAAGCAGTCCGACAAACTCAATGCGGGACACAAGGGGCTCGACACACCAAGCGAAGACGATGACGAACCCCACAAGCAGAGCACCGGAAAACAAAAGAATTTCCGACAAGAAGTCAAAACAATAAACTCACTTCAAGTGACAAAAGGGAACACCAGAACGGCGCCCATAGAAATACGCGCCATACGGCCTATCCCAGCGGAGTCCCGACATTGGTTTTCAAAACCAATCACCTTTGATCATCAGGATTACTCCGGACGTATCCGGAACGCAGGATGGACTGCCCTGATATTAGATCCTCTAATCGACGGACTCCAATTCACAGAATTCCTAATGGACGGCGGTAGTGATCTAAACCTGCTATATCAGGACACAATCCGCAAAATGGGGATAGACCCGACCAAAATTCGCCACAGCAACACCTCCTTCAAGGGGGTAATGCCAGGCCTATATGCCCATTGCACGGGCTCCCTGCTGCTAGAAGTTGTGTTCGGCTCATCCGACAACTTCTGCCGCGAAAAGTTAACCTTCCATATCACCCCATTCAAAAGTAATCATCAATCACTATTGGGACGTGAAGCTTTCGCCCGCTTTAACGCAATACTGCATTATGCATCTCTTACACTTAAAATGCTCGGTCCACGCGGCATCATCTCATTAAAGGGAAATATCAAGTGTCACTCGAGCACGGAAAAACGTGAGACTGCTTGGACAGTCACACACTAATCCGGCTCCGCTAAACCAAGCACCTGAACAGGTCCTTCGGACCCCGGACACGGCTAGACAAGTCCGTCATAATCATACGAAGGTCTACTAACCACACAGCCCCTGTCGGTGTCAAAACCGGCGGATCTCGGGTAGGGGGTCCCAAGCAGTGCGTCTTAGGATCAATGGTAATAGGAGGCAAGGGACACAATGTTTACCCAGGTTCGGGCCCTCTCGATGGAGGTAAAACCCTACTCCTGCTTGATTAATATTGATGATATGGGTAGTACAAGAGTTGATCTACCACGAGATCAGAGAGGCTAAACCCTAGAAGCTAGCCTATGGTATGATTGTTGTATATGTCTATCGACTAGCCTGGCCCCGGTTTATATAATGTACCAGAGGCCTAGGATAACAAGAGACCTAGCTGAATACGCCGGTGGGGGAGGAGTCCTTGTCTTGATCGCCAAGTCTTGTGGATTCTTCCTTGTATGCGGCAACTGTCCGGACTGGCCCATGAGTACACGGCCATGGGGGTCCTCGGCCCAATCCAACTGATCGGGAGACGACGCGTTGAGTACCCCCTAGTCCAGGACCACGTCAGTAGCCCCCTGAACCATTCTTCAAGTTACGGACGCTCCTCAATTCTTCCGAACTGTTCTTCATCTTCGGTTGCCGGTCTTGAAAACTGGTTCAACAAAACTTCTCATCTTCTATCTTGAGGATTGCCGAAATGCATTCGACGAGTTTACATGTCGGGTATCCGAGGAGCCCCTTTAAGTTTCTAGCCTTTATCAATGCCTTGTTATTTTTATGCCAAACCTCGGGTTTGAAGTTGTTCCCGGGCGGCAACGTCCTCTTACGTCCGAGCTCCAACGCCGGACTGCATTCGAGGTATCTTTTGCAGCCGAGCACCAATGCCGGACTGCTTCCCAGCTCTAATGCCGGACTATGTACCCGAGCTCCAACGCCGGACTGTATCCGAGCTCCAACGCTGGACTATGTATCCGAGCTCCAACGCTGGACTTTATCCGAGGTGTCGTAAATCACCTTGGTTCAAGGAAGTTTGAAGGAGTTTAGCCGAGCTTAATGCCAGAAATGCCCTCTATCGAGCCAGCCACTAGCGCCCGAGCTTTATGCCGGACTGCTTCCGAGGTGGTGCACCACCCCGAATGTGGGCCGATTTTTGTCAATATTTTTGATTAGTGCCAGTAGCCCTCAAGGTGGGTATCGGTCTAAAACCCGAGATGCACATGAAGGATGACATAAGACCGCTGATCCCCGTAACTGCTGAGACTCAGGTTGATTTGCAAAATCGGTCTGAGGATCAAGTCCTAGCTCGGCAAAATACTTTGGGAAACAAAAAGCGGCGTGCTCAGTCCTCAAGACTCAGGTTGGGTGCGGCCGACCAACCTGAGGATCAAAATCTTCTCGGAGACTGTATTACACTTAAAATTTTCTTCATTGGACAGGCAATGCAGTGGCCCCCGAGACACTGGTCGGGTGGCAACACCAGATCAGGGGATCGATGTGCCCTTTTAATATTTGTAAATAATAAGCCCGAAGCCCAGTAGCCCCCGAGCCTTAATGCGGGCACGGGAGGCCGAATTAAGGATCGATATCCATAGTAAAATCACAAATTATGTGTAATGACTCTATGTATCAAAGTACTTTACGTCATTAATGCTCGGATCCGCATTGTACAAAACTTTGTTGACCGACCATCGGATTCCACCTCCTCAGCCAATAGCCGAGGAGTGTTTGTCCTACTTTATAAAGCCTTTATGAGGGCAAAGATTTACAACAAACAAGGCAATCTGGCCACACGGTTTTATAAACAAAGGTACACGGAGAGACATGTTATATTACTGTTTAACAGAAGAAATGTCTTCCAAATAAAATAGTCCCGCTATCGGTTCCTTTCTTTGGGTTGTCATGCTAAGCATGATCATGAAACCGCAGCTCCAATGTAAGAGCAAAATATCGAGGATTTACTTTGGGAGGCCAGTTAATAGCCCCCGGTAGTGTTCGGCGACAGTCGAGGTCAAGTCGTAAACACTTCGGCCATTGTTATGAATGGCCCGTCATTTTAACGCTGTCATCGGATCACCGACCAGTTTACGCTTATTGCGATAGTTAGTTTTCGGCTTTCTCCACTGAGGTGCTTAACCATGTGAGCTGGAAGCACAATCGCAGTGGTTCTCCCTTTGCACACCTAGCCGAACAAAGCAGAACATAGGAGGCAAGCGCAGGAGCTGGGCAACCCAACTATTGACCGAAGACACAATTCAAAACCGATGCATATATAGCAATATCCGAGAATGTTTTTGCTGAATCTCTAAAGGTGTCCGGCGTTGCACTGTGAGACTTGTGCTGAAAACAGACAAATAGTTTAGAAGTGCCATCGGCTCGAAAAGCCAAAAAACTTATTCAAAAGGTTAATGTCCGAACTAGATCAAGTGTTCGGTGCCAATCCAAAAATTGGACTTTAGAAAAAAAAAGGTGCTTCTGCGTGCTTTAACATGACACATCCTATCTCAAAACTTCAAGCGGGTCAGCCTATGGCTTCAACCTCCTATCCCGAAGGCGGAGTACTTCTTACTAGGCCAGTTTAGCAAACTAAGCTCTAGCGGCTTTGAGAGAGAAATTAGGCTCCCCGCTAGTGACCGCACACTTGTGTCGAAAAAAGGAGTGATAAATAATAATAAAAACTTTGCAACGACTAAGAAGAAAAACACTTATCATAAAACGGCTCATATAAATTTAAGAGCCCCCAAGTGACTTGGGTAAAAGAATGATTGCATGTACCGAAGTACTTATATCATATCTATGTTCAACCGAACTTTAAACGCGTCTTAACCGACCGTCGGCTTCTGCCTCTTCGGTCAAGGACCGAAAAGTGTTATGTACTCCATCCCTCGAGAATATCGACGGTGTTTCCAATAACTAGGCAATCAGGCCATAAGGTTATAACAGACAAAGCGCGCTCAGGGAACTTATGCTATATTACTGCGAAGTGTAAGAAGAATCTTTGAAGAAAATAGTACCCTCACCGATACCTTTCTTCGGTGCTCATTGTTATTATGAGACTTGTGCAACAGATTTTTTGTACTCATGAGTTCCGTTGTGTGCCAACCATGATTGAAAACAATAATAGCGCTAGCTTTCGTCTTCACCCAGTCTGAGGTCCGGCTCGGTTGACCCGATCATGACAATCGCAGAGGTGCTCCCTTTACTCCCTAGCCAAACAATCGGGAACGTAGGGGTAAGCACAGGAGCCAGGCAACCCATCTTGCAAATCGCTTAAGTCAATATGGTGCATATTGTGGCGTAATACACGAACAAGGAACGAAGCCGTACAAGTATAATCATATGCAAGAGGAAAAAGCTTCATGAAGGAAGCCCCCAAGTAAACGGGGTATTTGAATTAGCGCGTCACAAACAAAGTTTGGACAAGGAAATTTTTCCAAGCAACTTTTTTCCAAAAAAGTATAATGCTTGGCTGAGCCGAACACAAGTTAAAAATTTAAAACTTTGAGCATTAAGACAACTTAGCTGGTTAATGTGTTCGATATTGATGACGCGGTCCGAGCTTGATGCGGGACAAGGTTACATCCCCGAGCCGGTCCCGAGGTGGCGGAGCAAAGAGCTCGGCACTCCGAAGTGGTGACATAGCACGGGCAATGCAGGACGATAGGGTGATGCCGAAGTCCCCGGGATGGGGTAATTAAGTGTTTGGCGAAGCCCCCCGTCCAGCCGAGGTGACGCCAAAGGATATAGTCCGGCTGGATCATTTTCTTGTGCACAAAAAATAGTGCAAACTGGAGATAATTGTAATAATAATAAAAAAATCGTTGCATAACAAATAATTTATGCAAAGTGAGTAGTAAAAGAAATATGGCCTGGCGCCGAAGTCAATGTCGATGCAGGGCGGCGGCGTGATGCGGTAAAGGCATGGCAAGGCCTGAATTCACAGGTCGGTTCGAGTTCCGGATGCGGCATTCGCCGGACTATGTATGGAAACTTACCGAACCACCATGCGACCGTCGTTAATGCAGCCCCCATTTGATAGACCTGCGTACATATGACGGACAAACCAGAGTAATAATTCATTGGGAAAAATGAACCCTAACAAGCAAAAAATACTAGGATTAATAGCACCTGGCTTATTTGTTGTAGCAATCCAAAGAAAGGTGATTCCCAAAATTGGGACTCGATCCGCACACCTATCGCCTGATGGGCGATAAAGCAACGACATGGAGATGCTGGCAAAGGTTGGCTCGCCGAGGCAAAGCCCTCGGTCCAGCTAACGTGACGGAGCTGGTCGGCCAGTGACGCTGAAGCCTCCGGAGTAGGTTGATGAAGAGATGATGAAGCCCCCGGTCGAGCGGTGCAGGTCGTGACGTGGTCGATGCCGGCTTGATGAAGTGACCGTGTGGCGATGAAGGTGTGCCCACTCCGTGTAATTCATGGGGCAGCGATGTCGGTGACGATTTATCCTTCGCGATGCCGAACTATTGTTCGGCTGGCCGAGATGATTATCCGAAGAAATTGAGCTCAGCTCAACAAAGCGACGACGTGTCTAACGCAGGTCGGCCATCGTGGAGTGATGTTGTCGGGCTGGTTTGACACCGGTGCGATGGTGAAGTTCGTATTGTAAGAATACTTTTACTACTACTGGGATGTGTTTGAGAATAAAACACAACACCCCATACGAAAACTTCCTTCAAAAAGGATGTCCGAGATCCAGTTCAAAAATAAGATGAATTCGGGTCGGATTCGTTCTCGCGCAGAAAACAGATCCAAAAAGTGATGCACTAATCAGAAGTTTCCCGGAATTTGGACGGTCGGATCGAGCTGAATTTTTGGCAGGTGGTAGATATGGGAATTCCGCAGCAAATCAACGGTTGGATCCTCCCAAGGACATCCGAGCTAGATGCTGGATACCACGCCCTAAACTCGTCCGGATTCTCGTCCAGATTCAACAGGGCTCCGGTACAACCGAGATTTCCGAAGATTCCTCCATCGGAACTCGACGAAAGTTTTGCAGGGTTGTTGTAGACTCTACTCCGTATAATTCCACCGAAGTAATCGTTTAAGCGACACTCGAGGAGGCGGTGGCGGCGGATACAAGTTTGTTGTCCAGAAAAACAGCACGGTCGCCTGAGGGCAATGTTGACGTTGAGCCCCCGAGCTCCATGGGTGACTCCTCCATGATCTTGATAGAGATCGGAGTTGGTGTTGATGAAGGCCTTCATCCGAACATGACGATCGGAGGTAGGGCGCAGTCCTCGGTCAAGCCAAGGTGACCAGTCGAGCTGGTGACGAAGAAGCCGACGTCGCAGTTGACCTGCAGTCGAGCCATTGATCCTTTTGCCGATCACACAGCGGAACTCTCAATGAAAGCACCAATGTTGGTGTCAAAACTGGCGGATCTCGGGTAGGGGGTCCCAAGCAGTGTGTCTTAGGATCAATGGTAATAGGAGGCAAGGGACACAATGTTTACCCAGGTTCGGGCCCTCTCGATGGAGGTAAAACCCTACTCCTGCTTGATTAATATTGATGATATCGGTACACTAGTAGAAAAAGGGTCAAATGTGAAGCACAATAGTGCCGGTTCGTGGCGGCGATCAATAGCACCGGTTCGTGGCGAACCTTTAGTACCGGTTCTTGCCACGAACCGGTACTAAAGAGGCTGTGTCAGCCTGCGGTCAGGCTATGGCCCCACCATCACCATTTAGTGCCGGTTCGTACCACGAACCGGTACTAATGAGGTTATGGCAAGCTGTTTTTAGTCCCACCTCGCTCCCCTAACAAGCCTTTTACCACCTTAAATATGTTATTTCTCAAACTATCACAAGCACTTGGTCTTCATTGAAATCTATGTGTATAATTTGTGGCCGCAATATGAGTCTTCATCGGTTTATAAATCGTTGATGACTCATATTGACAATTCAGATTGTACACACAAAGATCATTGATGATCAAATTATTTTTGATGTTATAAGATCATATTGACAATTTAGACTGTAAAGAAATATAAGATCAAGGTCTAAATGCTCTTATATTTTTTGCGTTCAGTATGCACCAACTACTAGGCGGGAGGAGCTGTTTAGTACCGGTTCGTGGCGAACCTTTAGCACCGGTTCGTGCCACGAACTGGTACTAATGAGGTTGTGTCAGGTAAGGCTGGGGCCCCACGAGCACCTTTAGTACCGGTTCATGGATGAACCAGTACTACAGTTTCTTAGTAAGCTGTTTTTTAGTCCCACCTCGCGAAGAGAGAGGGACTAGGAGCGGTTTATAAGCCCTGAGTGCAGAGACGATGAAGAAGAGGCTCAATGCTCATGTTGCTTAATTGCACGTCGGCATTTCTTTTTTTAAAACT
This sequence comes from Triticum dicoccoides, assembly GCF_002162155.2. NCBI lineage: Eukaryota > Viridiplantae > Streptophyta > Magnoliopsida > Poales > Poaceae > Triticum > Triticum dicoccoides. Next base: position 554,231,951 of record NC_041383.1, read on the forward strand.
TTGGTTATAACTCCAGACTTTGACCATCAAGTTTTGCAGAAAAGAAAAAATAGCAGAAAAAAAACTATAGCTGAAAAGAAAAAAACTATATAAAATGACCGTGAAATTGAAAATCACTACAAAATGAACTCTGAAAATGTTGAATTTTGGCAAACTAGATGAAAAACTACTTAGAAATAAATAGAAGAAAATAAATATAACAGAAAAGAAAAAACTATACAAAAAACTACGCAGAAATAAATAGAAGAAAATAAAGCAGAAAAGAAAAAAACTATAAAAAAATTGGGGCGCTGCCCTGTGGGCCTGCTAGGCCACGGGCGTGCAATTACAGGCCTTAAAGGCCCAGCAGACTCACAGGGCAGCGCGCAGAATTTAGGCCCACAAGTCTGCTATATAGAGGAGTTCAAAGAGGTAGCCGCGGCTGGGTTTATAAACCAGTGCGGCTGCCCTTCGCCCGGTGAGGTGGGACTAAACTTTGGGGTGGCAGCGCGAGGCCTTTAGTACCGGTTGGTGACTCCAACCGGTACTAAAGATCACCCTCTAGTACCGGTTGGAGCCACCAACCGGTACTAAAGGCCTGCTCTTCCCGCCTTTTGGCCTGGCCAAAGTTGGCCTTTAGTACCAGTTGGTGGCTCCAACCGGTACTAAAGACCCATCCTATATATATAGCACTTACGAAAATTTCAGTTACATCTCCCCACTTTCGTCTCCAACCTCTCGACATTGCCGCGCGCCGCTCGATACCGTCGTCGCCACCCGTCGTCCGTCGTCGTCGTCGCTGTCCCCGCCGCCGCCCGTCGTCGTCGTCGTCTCGCGCCGCCGCCCCGAACGCCGCCGCCGTCCGTCGTCGTCGCCGCGGTCCCGTACGTCTCTCGCACCCGCGCGCC
>NC_041383.1:554233415-554242434 GCF_002162155.2 Triticum dicoccoides
TTATATAAATGTTAGATTAATGTCGAATGTTAGATGAATTAGATAGAAAAGTTAAATATATAGTAATGTCAATTGTTAGAGATGAATATAGTTAGATATATATTTATTTTTAGTAAATGCTTAGTTGAACTTGTTGAATTAATATATAGAACTAGTTTATTTTTAGTAAATGCTTAGTTGAACTAGTTGAATTAATATATAGAACTAGTTTATTTTTAGTAAATGCTTAGTTGATCTAATTGAATTAATATAACTAGTTTATTTTTAGTAAATGCTTAGTTGAACTAATTGAATTAATATAACTAGTTTATTTTTAGTAAATGCTTAGTTGAATTAATAGAAGTAGTTGAATTAATTGAATTAGTAAGTGTTTAATGGTTCGCCTAATATGAACATAGGAAATGTCGTCTGACGACGGAAAAAATTTCGGTATGTGCACATACTGTGAAGACGAGCGCGGCCAGTGCGAAAGAAATTTCCTTGTTGATGGTAGGCGATTCAGCATCAAGCTGGATGAGATTTTTGAATTCGATACAGTAAGTCACAACGACAAGTCTGTTTTCGTAATTAAGCATGACTTATATATGCTTTATTTGCCTGACTTATAATTTTTAATTTTCACTATTGTACTAGCACATCCCATGCCATGCAAGAATTTTTGTCTTGGATAAGATAGGTTTCAAAGATATGGAAACTATGGAGGTAAAGAGAGCTTACCTGAAAACTGAGCATGATGGTTATACTTTCAACGCCAAAGTATACAATGCACACACGTACACCTATTTTGAATGCAAAACTTGGCAAGCACTATGCAAGGCTTATGCATTTGAGCCTGGTATGGTTATCACCTTTGATATTCGTCCGGAAGATGATATTGAAGGTAATAGAGACATATGGGTCGATGTGCAGACGCCTCCAGTTCTACCATTATGTGAGTTCTTCTCAAATATATTTTTGTCTTTGATATTGCTTATTTCAAAAATAACTGACAACTAATTTCTATTGACAGCTTATCTCCATTCAACCAAACATGTCCGGCGCTTGGTAGACAGGACCTTCTACTATCCCGGAGCTGAACTAAACTGCGAGGAGATAAGTCATTATGTTTCATGGCTTGAGGATCTTCATACTGTCAAGATAAATTTTTTTCCTGCACTTGGAAATGTTAGTACTCAAAACGTGCGACCAATAGTGATGGTATTGAACTACGGTCACATCTATTTAGGAATGATGGTAAGATATTTACTATTTGTCCTCAGTGCATATTTTGCATACATATTTTTTTGCTAAACTTTCATTGCTAAGTATATTAATTAAGTACTATACGATGTTCTTCAACAGGGACTCCCGATGACAGTTCTGCCTCAGGGGATCGAGACTAAAGTTCAGATATCAATTGTTAGCTTAAGGCCAAGATATCCTGCATTGCACATGAATGCATTCAGGATTTCTAGAAGCGATGAATGCTTAATAGTGAAAGATTGGAGCAAAATTGTTAATGATCGCAGAGAAGTACTAGGGGGCAGCAATGAGAAGCGCAGCCCACGATTAGGAGACAGGTTCATCGGCATGCTCCAGTATGATCAATCAGGAGAGCTATACATGTTCTATGCTATTTTACCAGAGAGAGAGTAGCTAGCAGGAGTGATTTAGCTAGTTCTTCATGCTGCTCTTAATTAGTACTTGTCCTTTCATGTCCGTGTTCTTTGTTCTGAACTTAAGTGATTTGCTTTCGTGGTGTTATATATATATGAACGCTTATAATATCATGACAATCATGTTGAACTCGATGATTGGTTCTACTAGAAATTCTATTTATATATATATATATATATATATATATATATGCATAACGTTTACAATGTGTAGTATCGTAAAATACCAGCAAACGAAAAATAATTAAAATGAAACACAAAATTAAATGAAAAAAAATCATAAAACTAAAAAACCCCAAACCTTATAGTACCGGTTGGTCTTACCAACCGGTACTAAAGGGCTCCAGGCCCCCGGAGCTGGCTCGTGCCACGTGGTTGCCCTTTAGCACCGGTTCGTGCTGAACCGGTACTAAAGGGGGGGGGCCTTTAGTGACCACACTTTAGTGCCGGTTATGGAACCGGCACTAAAGGGCCTTACGAACCGGTGCTATTGCCCGGTTCTGCACTAGTGGTAGTACAAGAGTTGATCTACCACGAGATCAGAGAGGCTAAACCCTAGAAGCTAGCCTATGGTATGACTGTTGTATATGTCTATCGACTAGCCTGGCCCCGGTTTATATAATGCACCAGAGGCCTAGGATAACAAGAGTCCTAGCCGAATACACTGGTGGGGGAGGAGTCCTTGTCTTGATCGCCAAGTCTTGTGGATTCTTCCTTGTATGCGGCAGCTGTCCGGACTGGCCCATGAGTATACGGCCATGGGGGTCCTCGGCCCAATCCAACTGATCGGGAGACGACGCATTGAGTACCCCCTAGTCCAGGACACCGTCACCCCCGTACAAGGGGCTGCATGCACGTACAACAAGAGACAATAAAGCTCAATTTTATTCGCTTTTTGAATCATACTCCTTTTATTCAAATATAAAGTACATTTTTCGCACGATCTTTCTTCAGCTAAGTTCTACTCCTTTACAGATAAACACCGTGCTACACCCGCCCAGGATACGGCAGAACGGAGACACAGGCGCAGACATGCAGTAGGGACCCGTTGCAAGGATTCTTTTCAGATTAAGACCCTGCATAAACCTTTTTTACTGTCTCTTGTTGATACACCTCCCCCGGTTTCTTGCTATAACCGAGGAGGAGGCTGGCGTTTTGGCATCGGCCGCGTCAGTAATTTTTGCACGTACTTGGACACCAGGGGCTTAGGGCATTGTTCTGCCCGTTTTCATAAAGACCGAATACCTTAGGGAGTGTTCGGCGTCTCGAGTTAGGCCTTATATGCATCAGCTCCGAATCATGTCTTTGGTCAAATGTTGGGTTTGCCCAGCTCGTGTGTTTTGCCGCCTTACATTCCGTTTTATCGGCTAACGCGGCACCAGGAGAACTACTGCGATTGTGCCCCGGTTCGGCCTGGCGAGCACCTCAGTAGAGAAAGCCAAAAACTGACTATCATGATATAGCATGAGACTGGTCAACCACTCGATGACCCATAGGAATGTTTAGAATTCCTCCGCATTAACGAAGGACCGTTTCCCGGTCAGGCACATACGCGCCCCGAATTCGGGGGAGCGCGGTGCCCCTAGGAGCTATATAGTATCCCCACCATCGAACTCCTATGGCTAAGTGAAAGTGATAAAGCATTATAGTCCGGTTGCCTAGTTTGCTATGCTATCACCTCCTTCATAGGACCAAGATGTTGGATAAAGTGTGAAAATGCGTTTTTTTGCAAACACCCCCGCACTATGTGCGTGCGGGCTGAAGCCAAGGACTGCCATCTTTCAGGTTATATACACATATACATTAACGGCTGCACAAGAGGTACTTTACTACTTGAACGCACAAGTATAAAAAGCCCTTATATTATATTGAAACATGTTTCACAAACCATACATGTCATTCAAATATAATATCCTTCGAGCACTGCGTGTCTATTAAACGAGCGCCCTGTAGGACTTCCTCAAAGTAGTGCTCGGCAGGTACTCGGCTTCGGTCCGAATCCTGGGATGCAACGTCGGTGGCCTTCATCTCTGCCCAGTATGTCTTGACATGGGCGAGAGCCATCCGCGCACCCTCTATGCATGCTGACCGCTTCATTGCACTAATATGCGGCACCGCACCAAGGAACTGCTGCACCAAGCCAAAATAACTCTTCGGCTAGGGCCTCTTTGGCCACAAATGAGTCACGACAGACTTCATGGCAAGTCCGGACAACCTATTCAGCTCAGCCCATTTGGCCAAACGATCGGTCAATGGAAGCGGACGCTCTAGACTGTGGAACTGCGACCAAAATAGCTCTTCCATTCCGTGATCCTTTTGGCCTCGGAAGTGTTCGGCCGCATCCGCGGCACTCGCCGCCAAATCCAGATAAGCATCCTCCGCACCCCACAGCTGGCCCAACTGAGCATACTTGGGATCCCTGAATTTCCTCCGCAGCAGAAAAGGCTTTCCAGCCGCAATATCTTCGGCCTGACGTAGCTCCTCTTTCATAGCTCTCATTGTAGAGCGAGCATACTTGGCCTCAGCAGTGGCCTTTTTCAGGTCCTCCTGTTCCGCTCGACCTTCTTTTTCAAGAAGCTCGCAACGGTCGGTAGCATTCTTCAACTTTACGGCCATCTCGGCCATTCCTTTCTTGCTTCGGCAGTGAGCAGCATGTTCGGCTTTCAGCTCTTCGGCCGCTTTTAAAGCAGCCGCATCACTTTTTCGGGCTTGCTCCTTGGCTCGGGCGAGTTCCGCCCGAAGGTTCTCCATGGCAACGGCACCATCTGCGTCAAGCATACAAGTTGTAAGGCACAGACCTTAAGCTACCTTACCGGGTGTCCGCAGAGAAGCTGCATACCTTGTGACTCATCAAGCCACTTATTGACAAGCGCGATGTCAGAATCCGCCACATTAAGTTGCCGTTTTAGTTCGGCAAATTCATCAGTCCGGCTTGCCACCGGACGCCTCGCCACCTACATAGGAAGAGCGCATATTATACCTGGGATTATGATACTCAGTGCGCTGTCATTTTTGACAACGCACCGAGTCTCAGGGGCTACTATCTATACAGGGTGCATTCTACATGCCAAAGTATTAGAAGGTACATCATTTTGCATACCTCAAAACTCGTCAGTAAACTTATGACGGCTTCATGCAACCCGCTTTCAGCAGATGAAATCCTTTTAATCATCATACCCATTAGCGCAAGGTGATCTTCCGAGATAGACGCTCGCCCGAGCAGATCTTTCAGCTCCTCCGACCGTACACCAGTCGGTGCCGGACTCGTCCGATGGCCTTTTTTGAAGGCCGAACGCGGAGGGCTTTGAGGGGACATATGACTGCCTTCGGGCCCCGTCGGATTCGGAGAAACCCTCCGCGACGACACCTCAGGGTCGTCTGCCTCGCATGACGGCACGGCAGGCGGAGGCGTTTCGCTCTCGATCATCTCCGGATCAAGATCCCCCAAAGACGAGCTGTGCTGAGAAGGGCTGAGATCCGAACTACAAAGAAAAACTTCAGTTATCTTCAGAAATAAAACAGGGATGCCTCTCATTTTAAGAAGACGCCCCTCTTTACTTATGGCTCGTTGGAGGGCTGGTCTCCTTAGGGAGATAGTGCGACCAGGGCAACTCCTGGCGCAGGACCCTCTGGCGAGGATTTCTTCCCCCGCTTCGAAGCCTTGGTCTCCGGATTTTCAGAAGCGGTCCTCTTCTCCGCTGGGAGGGAGGGATTCTCGGTCCCTCCCTTCTTGATAAACTCCTCCGTAGAGGCAGTAGCTCCCTTGCTCCCCCTTCGCCTTCTTCAAAAGGCGCAACCTCTACCATCCTGGTTAACACAGGATCCAGCGTGGTCTCAGGGAGGGGGGCCGGACACCAGATCAGTTTTGCTTTCGCTATCCACTCCTGTTCAAAGGACAACTCTTTTAAAGGCAAGTTTATGCTAGATATACGGATAGCATGTCCAGGTACAGGACTACTTACTTGAGTATCCGGGCAATTGCAGCTTAGACCTGCGTCCTCGGTCAATTCCGGACATGTTGCTCGTGATCCAAAGAACAGTTGGTACATCTCCACGGGCGTTACGCCCATAAAATGTTGGAGAGCTCGTGGTCCCTCTGGATTGAACTCCCACAGGCGGAGGGGGCGATGTTTGCAGGGCAGGGTGCGATGAATCAGCATGACCTGCGCTACTACAACCAGATTGATCTCCCTCTCTAGGAGGTCTCGAATGCGGCCCTGCAACAAGGGCATGTCCTTGGACGGCCCCCAGTCGAGCCCTTTGTTGACCCATGATGCCAGCCGCGGTGGAGGACCCGAGTGAAAGGCAGGTGGCGCCACCCATTTTGTGCCCCTGGGAGCGGTGATATAAAACCACTATTGTTGCCACAGTCTGAGCTCCTCTTGAAAAGAGCCCTCGGGACATGGAGCGTCAACATTCTTGCTTATGACAGCCCCTCCGCACTCTGCCAGCTGCCCCTGATCATCTTCGGTTCCACTTTGAAGGTTTTGAGCCACAACCCGAAGTGGGGGATAATGCGGAGGAAGGCCTCACATACGACGATGAACGATGAGATGTGGAGGATGGACTCCAGAACGAAGTCATGAAATTCCAGCCCATAATAAAACATGAGCCCCCACACGAAGAGATCTATCGGGAAGCCTAACCCGCGAAGGAAGTGATACATGAACACCACGCTCTCACTAGGCTTGGGAGTGGGAATGACCTGCCCTTGGGCAGGCAGCCTGTGCGGAATTTCGCCGGTTAGATACCGGGCGTCTCTCAGCTTTAGCGCGTCTTCTTCCGTGACGGAGGAAGGCATCCACCGGCCTTGCAGGTCAGAGCCGGACATCCTTGAAGGTCCGAAGCGCCTGAATCTAGAGCTTTGGGTGTTAGAACTCGAGGCAAGGGGCGGATTCGATTGAGATTGAAAGAAAGGAGCGGGCCTTGGTCTCGTTATAAAGAGGTTGAATACCAAGAGCCCTCCCTGTGACCGTTCGAGACTCGCTCTTGATAGAGGAGGCGCGCTAATGGGCACGACTGGGTTACCCACACCATATTAATGAGAATCTCGGAATAAGGGGACACGATCTCTACTTTGACAAGACGTGCCAAGGAAACCGCCTCGCTAAACGCACTGAGGTGGGACAGTAAAAACGATTCAAGTAAAGGCTTGGCCGTGATGTGACGTCACGCCGCAAAATACGTCAGCAAATTGAATTTGTGTAAAGATTATTCTCTCTACGGTGGTATGTGGAACTTATTTTGCAGAGCCGGACACTATCCTTGTGTTCAAAATCTTCTATGAAGTATTCGGAGGAGGAACCCACCTTGCAATGCCGAAGACAATATGCGCACCGGACTTGTCGTCATTGAAGCCTGGTTCAGGGGGCTACTGAGGGAGTCCTGGATTAGGGGGTGTCCGTGTCGGGGGTTGGGTGCGACATATGCCAAAGGATGGCTTATCATGGTGGGAGCGAGTAGAACGTCGCCGGTGCCAGGAAACGGGATTAGGCGAAGGCATGCACGCCAGCGAATCTTACCCAGCTTCGGGGCTCTCCGGGGAGATAACACCCCTACTGCTGCTCTGCGGGGTCTCCGCATGATCACTAAGGCGTAGTGACTACAAAGTTGCTCCTAGAGCTGTATTCGGGGAGGTAGGAGAAGGCAAGGCTAGCTCTCTCCTTCCTATGTGATCTGGTCTAAGGCTAATGTATGCTAACCCTTTGCATGGGTGCCCCGGGGGTTTATATAGGCCTACCCCCCCGGGGGTACAACGGTAATCCGGCTGGGCGCGGGTCCCAGCCGTCTGTCTCTCAGGCCGCCATCTTCTCCGCCGACTGCTGGGGCCTGCCGACTTGCGGGCCCCGCCGGCGAGTCCGGCATTGTAGCCGTGATTCTGATGATGCAGGCTCGGTCACGGGGTCACGGCAATAGTGCCGCCATCTATCGGGCGGTCACTGTCGTTACTTCCCGTCTTGTCTGGTTAATGGCACGTGGGACCCGTGGGAAAGGCCGACCGACTCTAGGGAGCCGACTCCCACAGGGCCGCCTTCGGGGCGTATCCGCCGTCTTCCATGCTCTCACTGACAGGCGGGTCCGCCGTCGCTGAGCCGTACAGGTAGGCCATCGTGGCGACAGTGCGCCGCACACTGTGGCTGAGGTCAGGGCTGGCATGGCAACAGTGCCGGGCCACGCCGGAGATCTTCAGCGGTACATCACACTGTAGCCATGCCGGCCCCTCGTAAGCAAGAGGTGACGGCCACGCCGTGGTCGTACCCGCCTCACCTATCGTGACGAGAGTAGAGTCGCGGGCCGACTCTCCATAGCCGGCTCCTCCGGAAGTCACCGGCCATGAGTCAGCTTATCTTGGAGTCGCCATCTGAGACTCGGCTTATCTTGGAGTCGCCATCTGAGACTCGGCTTATCTTGGAGTCGCCATCTGAGACTCGGCTTATCTTGGAGTCGCCATCTGAGACTCTGCTTGAGGGGCGCAGCCTGCCCCGATGTCCTGAAAGGTTCTGGGGCTCGGGTTAGCCTACCCGTGGCCCATTACTCCGACAGCAGTCCCCGAAGCTGGTGAGGCTCCGAGAGTGACACGTTGTGCGGCCTCAATAGTTTCATTCTTCCGGTCACTACTAGAAAAACCGCTACTAATGGCGCACCTAATTTGGCCATTAATGGCGCATCACTGGTGCGCCATTACTAGCACGCCATTAGTAATTTTTACTTATGGCGCACCACTGGTGCGCCATTAGTATAGGCCACGGTGCGCCATTAGTATGCCTCCCAGGGGCCATGTATACCCAGGTGCTTTGGCATACTAGTGGCGCACGACAACGGGATGCGCCATTAGTAACTTCGGCATACTAATGGCGCACTATTTAGTGATGCGCCATTTTGAATCTAAATCTGGATCGTGATTTTTTGCCCATTTTTTGCTCGTTTTTTTTGCTTGTTTTTTGGCACGACATTATTTCAAATTTTGTTCCTGTTTTTGGATCTTGTACGTTCTTTTGTTGTGGTCTTTCGCCGGAGAGGAGTTCGCCGGAGAGGAGGAGGAGGAGGTCACCGGAGAGGCGCTCGCCTACATCGCCGGAGGGGAGGAGGAGGAGGTCGCTGGAGAGGAGTTCACCGGAGCATCGGAGAGGAGGAAGGAGAAACCATGAGGGGATGGGAGGAGAGGAGGGAGGAGGAGCTCACCGGAGAGGAGGGAGGAGGAGCTCACCGGAGAGGAGGGAGGAGGAGCTCACCGGAGAGGAGGGAGAAGAAACCGTGAGGGGAGGGGAGGGGAGGAGGGAGGAGGAGGTCGCCAGAGAGGAGGAGGAGGTCACCGGAGAGGAGAAGTATGGTGGAGGAGAGAAGGGAAGATGGAGTGGAGGAGA
>NC_041383.1:554242454-554243076 GCF_002162155.2 Triticum dicoccoides
GCTCACCGGAGAGGAGGGAGGAGGAGCTCACCGGAGAGGAGGGAGGAGGAGCTCACCGGAGAGGAGGGAGAAGAAACCGTGAGGGGAGGGGAGGGGAGGGGAGGAGGGAGGAGGAGGTCGCCGGAGAGGAGGAGGAGGTTACCGGAGAGGAGAAGTATCATGGAGGAGAGAAGGGAAGATGGAGTGGAGGAGAGGAGGAGATGGAGTGTAGGAGAGGTGGAATGAAGAGATAAGGAGGAGAGGACCACGACCAGCCATATATACGGCATACTAATGGCGCACCGCGGGCAGGTGCGCCATTAGTAAAAAAAATTAATTTTTTTATTTATTTTGAATTTTGAAGGCGGGAAGATACTAATGGCGCACCATGGGCAGGTGCGCCATTAGTAAGTTTGAATTTTTTTGCCTCTCCAGATCTTAAAAGCCCCGTATCTTTTTTTCTGTTAGGTTTTTGAGGATTTTGAAAATGTTTAACGGGGTTCCCCCAGTTAAATTTGGATGTAACTTTTCGAGTAGATGATTTTTCATATAAAAAACTTTTTCATCCGAGTTAGTATGCAAAAGTTATGCCCATTTTTACAAATTCTCGCGAGATTTTGCAAATGAAGTCAAAATTCATATT
>NC_041383.1:554243263-554287767 GCF_002162155.2 Triticum dicoccoides
GTGGTGGCCAAGTTACTAATGGCGCACCGTGGCATGGTGCGCCATTACTAGTTCAACTAGTAATGGCGCACCACTCCCACAGTGCGCCATTAGTAGTTTTGAAAAAAATTCAAAAAAAAGTTTTAGTTTTTTTTTTACTAATGGCGCACCATGGGAGTGGTGCGCCATTACTAGTTCAACTAGTAATGGCGCACCACTCCCACGGTGCGCCATTAGTAGTTTTGAACAAAATTTTAAAGAATATATTTTTACTAATGGCGCACCGTGGATGTGGTGCGCCATTAGTATTTGGACACTAATGGCGTACCAACACATGGTGCGCCATTAGTATATAGTAATGGCGCACCACATGTCTGGTGCGCCATTAGTGTCAATTCCATCTATAGCCCTTTTCCTTGTAGTGGGTGGTGGAATCTGGGCTTCGCTTGCCATTTTCCTCTGGTCCGACTATTCGAAGTCGGATTCGTAGAGGGCCGTCTTGCTCTATAAAGAGCTCAAAAGTCGTGGCGGGAGACCAGGCGGCGTGCCTGATACGCTTCCCTGCTGCCGCCCACCGCGGTCCTATCACGCGGCGCCACGCGGCGGGGCAGTGTGCTTGCCCACGCACGCGACATGACGGGCCGTCAGGCGGGGCCCGCCACTACCGTGCCTCGGCACGCGAACGGATCCGCTGTGGCCGTGCGAACGGTTGGGCTTCTCACGTCGTTACTGCGCGCAGTAACTTCGTGGGGTAAATCGTGGGGCGGCGTGGGGCTCTGAGCGCAGTTAATCCCACGCCCGCCCCCTCGGCTTGTCAGCCTCCAAGGCTATAAGTAGGAGGGGGGAGTGGAACGGCAAAGCACGCGCGCCCATCTCCCCCGATCCCCGTCTCCTCTTTCCTCCTCTCTCCTTCTTCTTGCCACCGGCGAGCAGATCCACACCGCACCAGCCAGCGATGAGCTCTTCCTCCGCCGCCGCAGCTCCGGCCGTGCGTTCCGGCGCGTGGGACGGCTCGGTGGTCGACGACGACCTCATTGAGTTCCTCCGCAAGACGTGCTGCCTCCCCGGCGCACACCTCGTGCGAGCCCGCACCGCACCAGCGAGGGAGATATCGCCGGCGCCGGAGGAGGGCGAGCGGGTCATCTTCCGCTCGCACCTCATGCGCCGCCTGGGGCTGCCGGCGAGCGGCTTCTTCCGCTCCTTCTTGGAGTTTCATGGCCTCCAGCCGCACCACCTCACCCCGAATACGGTGGTGCTGCTGTCCGCCTTCGCCACTCTGTGCGAAGGTTTCCTCGGCGTTATCCCCACCATCGAGCTGTGGGGAGAATTCTTCTCATCTAAGCTCGGCACGCACATCGCCGGTGTGCCAGCTCAATGCGGTGCCTTCATCGTGATGCGGCGATCGACGGCCGACAACCCCTTCCCTTCCATCTCGCTGATCAAGTCGGTGAAGATGTGGCAGCGCTCGTACTTCTACGTAAAGAACCTCACCCCTGACGGCGACTGGGTTAATCTGCCGCCTTATGAAGCCGGCGCCCCAGCTGCGAGGCTCCCCAGCTGGTCTCATCGAGTCAAGACGCTGACTCCCGCCGGAGCCGCCGCCGTAGCGCGACTCCGAGTCTTGACGCAGTCGGAGGGCCTCGTCGGGGCCGACTTGCTGGCCGCCTTCGTGGCGCGCCGAGTCCTCCCGCTCCAAGGCCGGCCTCACCTGATCTGTCAGATGAGTGGCCACCGAGACCCGAGTCGGATGAGCACCAAGGAGATGCCCCGCGCGGAGGTGGCAAACATGGTGAACCATATCGTGAACTGCGAGTTCGGGGAGGACTGGCAGTTCGGCAAGGAGCCGTACTCGCGCGCCAACCCCCCTCCAGTGGTAAGTCGCATCTCCTTATTGCTTTGTCTTCTTTACAGGCGAATCCGACTTCTGATTTTCATTGGTTTCTTCGGAACTAGAACCCCCTCATGCAGCCTGCAGCCGGTGTCACGAGACCGCCCCGCGAGTTCGTCCCCGACCGAGCGGAGAGCAATGTCGACGACCCCGACTTGGGGGCGGCGGCGATGGAAGCCGACGCTGAAGGCGGAGGAGGAGGAGCGAGAAGCGGCCTCAGGCCCTCGGCCACCTTCGCCGACTGGCCTGAGGATGACGCTGAAGGGGAAGTCGTCTCGCGCCATCAGCTAAGGGTCGGACCTTCGGGCGCGGGTTCCTCCGCCGGCTTGGCTGGCCAAGGCGGCGCGAAGAGGTGCCATGTCGGGCCGAGTGCACCCGGCGGCAAGTTGAAGAAGTTCAAGGCGGCGGCTACCCCAACCAAGCGGGTGGAGGCGGCCGCGAAGGCCAACCGCTTCCGTAGGGAAGTGAGAAGGCCGCCGCTAGTCTCTGCGTAAGTTTTTTCACCTTTGTCTTTATTTTTCTCCGGTGAGTCTTGTCCGAGTTATTCTTTTACAATCCTCCCCTTTTTTCTTCAGGGCCCCCCTTTCCCTTGAAAGAGTCGTCGTCCCATCCGTCATGGGGTCGGCAGAGACGTCCGCCAATACTCAGCGGGTCGACCCTGCCGCCGACCTTCGGGAGGCGACGGAGCAAAATGCGCGGGAGAAGCGCGACGAGGAGGAGGCCGACTGCCTGGAGAAGGCGGAGACCGAGAAGGCGGCTGCCTCCGCCCAGAAGAAGCTGGAGGATGCTGAAGCCGCCCTCACGGCGAGACAACGAGCCGAGGAGGCCGCACGTTGCCAATCGGCGTTGCTTGTTGCCCCACTATCCTCCGCACCGCTGCCTCCTGAATTCATGGGGCAGACCGGAGAAGCCGGCGCCGAGAACCCCGTCATGGAGAAGGAGAGCGGCGAGGCCTCCATGTCGTACACGCTTGTGCCGCCACCTCCGCCTGCACCGCCGTCTGGGAGGGCCCACGGCAAACAGCCGGCAGGCCCGCCAGTGCCGCCGAATGGATGAGGCAAGGCTGCTTCTTCAGGTTGCCTCGCCAGTGCGCCGCCGCCTCGAGAAGGCGACTTCGGCGCCACGGCCCCTGAAGGTCAGAGCCGCCAGCTCGGCCATCCCAGACGCCGAGGCGACGAGCGCCGCGCCCGTTGGATGGGTGCGCGGAGGCGGCACGGGCCCGCTGAACCAGGCGCTTCTGGATGTCCAAGCGAAGCTGCGAGCCGAGGGCGACGCCCTCCAGATCTGCACCAAGGCGCATCTAGCGTCGTGAGCGGCCGTCCGGGTATGTTTTCCTCTTTGATTCTTGTCTTTCTCGCTCTTCTCTGTGGGGCGCGCCAGCGCACCCACTGGGTATAGTCCCCGAGTTTCGGGCTGGCTGCTGAGCAGGCGGCTCGGAACTCCCTCTGGCGAGTTCCAAGTATTTATCTTTGTCCAAAATTTTTGTTTGCAGGAGTATCACAACCTCCGCGCCACTGCCTTCAACCGCAATGTTGAGGAGTTGAGCAAGCGGACTGCCGACTTGATGGAAAGCCGGAGTAAGTTCTTTTCCTCTTCTTCGCGGGGGCGCGCTGGCGCACCCGCGGGCTGTAGTCCCCGAGATTCAGGCCGACTGCTGAGCAGTCAGGCCGGATCTTCCCGGCGATCTTCCTTGCTGACGACTTACTCGTCTCTTTCTTTCGTTCTTCAGGGGCCGACGCTACTCTTCAGGAGCAGCGGGGTGAAGTTAACACCGCCTTGCACGTCAAGGGGGAGGAGTGCAGCAAGCTCGCTGCGGAGCGCGATCTGCTTACTGCGCAGCTGACCGAGCAGAAGGAGCTGCTCAAGAAAACGCAGGACGAGGCCGAGAAGAAGGAGGCTGCTCTTCTGGCCGAGTTCGAGAGCGAGCGCTCCTCCTGGACTGACAAGGAGGCGATGCTGACCTCCGGCTTCCATGAGATCGAGGATATCGTCGATGGTGAGCTTTCTTTCTTTGAGTTTCCGACTATGTGTCAGGCTGACTTCTGATTTTTTGACTTGCTTCTTTTTTGTCTTGGCAGACTTCTTCCCTGGCCACTCGCAGGTAGTCCCTCTGGCCATCGAGGCTGATCGTGAGGCAGGAAGGGCAAGCGGCGAGGTGATTGCCGCCAACGCTCCCCTGACCGTCAATGAGCAGCTTCTGAGCATCGAGGACCGTCTTCGTCCGGCCCACCGGCTGATGTGCCGGCTTCAGCGTGTCGGCGCCCAGGCAGTTGTCGCCCTGTGGCCAGATAAGCCGGCTCTGCGCACCGCCAGTCGGACTGCCGACTGGCTGGAGGTCGCAGCCGGCCGTCTTTAGGCCTGGAAGGGTTCCTTGGCCCGGGCCGGAGCGCGCCGGGCCTTGGAATTCGTCAAGGCGTGGTATCCGGGGCTGGACCTGGACCGTCTGGCCGCGTTCCGGTCAGAGGCCCAGGCCGAGCTGGAGGCTATGGAGGGCGCCCTTGTCGAGCGTGCGGCGGCCATCGCCGACTACACGGACACCAGTGTCTTCGTCCCCGAGCGGGCTGAAGGCGGCGAGGAGGTGCCGCCGGAGTGGTTCGGGATGAACCCTAAATATGGCGAGGACTCGGCAGAGGTGATTGACTCCAGCACCGAGGAAGAGGGCGAGGCGGAGGACGAAGGCGAGACGGAGGTGCGAGAAGACGGAGCGGGCGACCAGCCTCAGCTCGACCGCGCCTCTAGCAACGAGCCGCGTCCGACCGGACCAACTGCCGCTGGCGGCGACCAAGCCCAGACTGCCCAGCCGGCCGCCCCGGCGCCTGACACCGCCGTCTCCTCCGACCCTCTGAACCCGTCTGCTGCTCCCTAGGCTGCCTTCTGGCTTTATTTTATCTGGTCTAGAAAGTCTTTAAGGAATTTGTTAATTTGCACAATTCCACCCTCGGGGTGTATTTTGAACTTCTGCCTGAAGATTCGGCCAATGGTCCTATGCTTATGTAAATATTTAATCCGAGTTCTATCTTTCCTTGCTCATTGCTCCTTTGGCTTTTTTCCTTTGCCGCCTTCCCCTAGTTGTCGCTTTGTCAGCCGGACGACCGCTCTGCGGACTGCCGCTGGACCAAGTGCCTGGCTACTTTGGGGAAAGCAAGTACTTGCCTTTCATTGGAGTTTATTTAACAAGTTGGATAGAAAGCGGCAAGCCGAATACTTGCGAGTCGGCTTGTGAAAGGGGGCTGGAAGCCGTCCTAGGCTATGTTAATGTTTTAGGTCCTTAGCCATTTTTCGTGTGAACGCCCATTCATCCTTACTCCTGCCTACCAAACAGTCGCTCTGCGAGCTGCGGCTTCTGGCAGGAGACGGCTTAGGCGCCGCACACTACTTGTCCGACTTCAGGAAACATTTCATAGCGCCAGACGGCGAGTCCTCAGGCCGACTAGTCGAACCCGGCGCCAAGCAGCGTAGCAAGAAGTAGCATACTCGAAGGCATATTCTTATCATATAGATAATCAAAAGGGGCAGTCCCCGAGCTCGTCTCGGGGGGCCCGAAGTCTCGGTACTTTAATACAAAGGGGTAGCATGATACATACTGAATCAACTGTAAAATCTTTGAAGGAGGTTTGCGTTCCATGGCCGTTCCGACTCTTTGCCGGAGTCATCTCTCTTGCGTGCTCGGGGCTTCTGAGCGTCAATCAGGTAGTAGGAGTCGTTGCCCAACACTTTGCTGACAATGAAGGGGCCTTCCCAAGGTGCTGACAGCTTGTGCTGGCCGGCTGTCCGCTGGATCAATCAGAGCACAAGGTCGCCCTCTTGGAAAGATCTTGGCCTGGCCTTCCTGTTGTAGTATCGGCGCAGGCTCTGCTGGTAGATGCCGGACTGACTGAGCGCCAACAGCCGGCCCTCTTCCAGCAGATCATGCCGTCTTGACGTGCTTCTTCTGCTTCCTCCTTGGTGTACATGGTGACTCGCGGGGAGTCGAATTCTATGTCCGTCGGGATGATGGCTTCAGCACCATAGACGAGGAAGAAAGGCGTGAAGCTGGTTGACTTGTTTGGAGTCGTGCGCAGACTCCAGAGGACGGCTGGCAGCTCCTCGAGCCAACAGCCGGCCGAACGCTCCAGTGGTTCGACCAGGCGGGGCTTGATGCCGGATAGGATGAGGCCGTTTGCTCGCTCCACCTGGCCGTTTGACTGCGGATGGGCGACGGATGCTAAGTCCAGTCGGATGCCCTGCGTTGCGCAGAAATGGGCCAAGGCTCCTTTGGCAAAATTTGTGCCATTGTCGGTGATGATGCTGTGTGGTATGCCGTACCGAGTCGCAATGTCGGCGATGAAGGTTACTGCAGTCGGACCATTCAACTTCTTGATGGGTTTTACTTCTGTCCACTTGGTGAACTTGTCCACCGTGACAAGTAGGTGAGTTAGGCCGCCTCGTGCCGTCTTGAATGGTCCCACCATGTCCAAGCCCCAAACCGCAAAGGGCCAGGCGATGGGAATGGTCTTGAGCGCTGAAGCCGGCTGGAGCGGCTTGGAACGGAACATCTGGCTCCCTTTGCAGTTTTGGACTTCCTTGGCCTCTTCCAGGGCAGTCGGCTAGAAGAAACCGTGTCGGAAGGCTTTGGCGACGAGTGCCCTAGAAGCCGCATGGTGGCCACACTCGCCTTCATGAATGTCTCTGAGAATTGCTTGGCCTTGTTCTGCATCGACACAGCGTTGGTAGACACCAGTGACACTGCGCCTGACCAGCTCTCTGTTGACTATGGTATAGGCTGCCGCTCGGTGTTGCGCTTGCCGAGCCAGGATTTCATCAGCTGGCAGCTCTCTGTTTACTAGGAACTTGAGGATGGGCTGGGCCCATGAGGGTGCTTCTATTTCTTTGATTGCCACTATTGCGACTTGGACAAGGGTGGCTGGGCTGGGAGGCAGCGGGCTGGAACCCGCGGCCGCTTGCTGGATCGGTGAAGTCCCCGGGCCGACTGGCGAAGTCCCCGGGCCGAGTTCTGAAGTCTTCGGGCTGACCGTCGCAGTCCTCGGGCCGGCTTCGACTGCGGTATTTTTGGATCCGTCTGTAAGGATTCTTGTGCCCTCTGTTGGTGCTCTTGAGTCGGACCTGACTTCTTCGGGGGGAGCTGGCACAAAAATGGAGTCTGATTCTGGCGAAGGCTTGATAGACGGCTTGAGGAGGCGCTGAAGGGCGACGCCGGATGGTATTGCTTGACGGGTGGAGCTGACTCGTGCCAGGGCGTCCGCTTGATCGTTGTCATTTCTTGGAACGTGAAGGAATTCACACCCCTCAAAATATCCGCTGAGTTGCTACACCAGAAAGCGGTAGCTTGCCATGTTTGCATCTTTGGCGTCCCAGTCGCCAGATGACTGCTGGACCACCAAATCGGAATCGCCGTAGCACAGGATTCGGCGGATGCCGAGCTCTTTGGCAAGCCAGAGCCCGTGAACGAGCGTCTCGTATTCGGCAACGTTGTTGGAGGCGGCGAAGTGGATCTGCAGTGCGTACTTGAGCTTGTCGCCTTTGGGGGAGGTGAGGACGACGCCGGCTCCCAGGCCGGTGCGCATCTTGGAGCCATCGAAATGCATCCGCCAATGGGTGGAGTCGGGTGCCGGCGGCAGGTACTGGGTCTCGGCCCAGTCGACAAGGAAGTCGGCCAGTGCTTGTGACTTGATGGCAGCACGGGGCTGGTAGTAGATGGTGTAGGGAGCCAGATCTATGGCCCACTTGGCTACTCGGCCTGAAGCATCACGGCTTCCGATGATCTCGGCTAGTGGAGCGGTGCAAACCACAGTGATTGGATGCTCTTGAAAGTAAGGCTTCAACTTCTTGGCGGCGAAATGCACACCGTAGCACATCTTCTGGTAGTGGGGGTAGTTCTGCTTGGAGGTCGACAGTACCTCGCTCAGGTAATATAACAGTCTCTGGACAGGGAGCGCCTTGCCTTCCTCCTTGCGTTCAACTACGATAACTATGCTGACTACCCGGCTGGTGGCGGCAATGTATAGGAGCATTGGCTCTTTAGGAGTCGGAGCCACCAGCACAGGGGGAGTAGTCAACATCTTCTTCAATTCGAGAAATGCTTCGTCTGCCTTGCGGTTCCACTCAAAAAAGGTGGTCTTCTTCATCAGTTGGTACAAAGGGAGAGCCTTCTCACCCAGCCGACTGATGAATCGGCTAATGGACGCAATGCAGCCGGTGAACTTATGCACATCTAACAGTCGGCGGGGGACTTCCATCCTCTCGATGGCTTTGATCTTTACAGGGTTGCGCTCTATGCCGTGTTCAGAGACCATGAAGCCAAGGAGCTGGCCGGCTGGTACTCCGAAGACGCACTTCTCCGGGTTGAGCTTGATCTGGAATCGGTGCAGCTTCTCAAAGGTTTCTTGGAGATCTTCCAACAGTGTCCCACGCTTTTCCATTTTCACCACCACATGATCCACGTAGACGTGGGCATTTCTGCCGAGTTGCTTGAGGAGACACTTCTGCATGCAACACTGAAAGGTGGCGCCGGCATTCCTCAAGCCGAACGTCATAGTCAGGTAGCAGAAGGCTCCAAACGGCATGATGAAGGCAGTCTTCAGCCTGTGTGCCGGGTTCAGCTTGATCTGGTGATATCCTGAATATGCATCTAAGAAGCTCAACAGCTCGCATCCGGCTGTGGAGTCTATAACCTGGTCAATTCTTGGCAGAGCAAATGGATCTTTGGGGCAAGCTTTGTTTAGGCTTGTGTAGTCGATACACATCCGCCACTGCTTGTTCTTCTTCAACACAAGGACCGGGTTCGCCAGCCATTCTGGAAAGAACACCTCCATAATGAAGCCGGCCGCTAGGAGTCGGGCTATATCTTCTCCAACAACTCTTCTTTTCTCTTCTGACAGGTGGCGCAAGGGCTGCCTGACGGGTTTCACATCAGATCGGACATGTAACTTGTGCTCGGCGAATTCCGTCGGTACACCTGGCATGTCTTTAGGGGACCATGCGAAGATGTCTCGATTATCAAGAAGGAAATCGACGAGCTCGCCTTCCTATTTGCTGTCTAGGTTTGTGCCTATGACAGCGTGCCTTTCCGGATGCTCTGGCTCCAAAGGTATCCTCTTTGTTTCTTTAGCCGGCTTGAATGAGCCCTCAGCTTCCGACTCCTTGGCGTCGGGCGACATCTCTGGCTGCTTGCCGGCCATTGCCACAATCCGATCAAGGAGGCGCCTCTCAGCTGCGATCACCAAGGACTCGGCCAGCCGACTACTCTCAGCCGCACAGGCGGATGACTTCCTGTAGTCGCCGGCCACGGTCATAATCCCCTTTGAACTTGGCATCTTCATCTTGAGGTAAGCGTAGTGGGGGACCGCCATGAACTTGGCCAAAGCAGGTCGGCCAAGCAATGCTTGGTATGGGCTTTCAAGGTCCACTACTTCAAACCAAACTGGCTCTCGGCGAAAATGATCTTTGTCTCCGAAGAGGACATCTATCTGGATCTTGCCGATTGGGGAGCAAGAAAGGCCAGGTACAATGCCGTGGAAAATAGTTCGGCTGCTTTGAAGCTGTTTCTGCTTGATTCCTAATTTCTCCATGGTATCCTTGTACAGGATGTTGATGCTGCTACCTCCGTCTATCAACACTCGCGAGAAGCGAGCGGCCCGCCTATCAGTGGCCAAGGTAGCGCTCAGAACCAAAGCGTAGGAGCCTGGATTTGGCATCACCTCTGGGTGATCAGCTCTGCTCCAACTGATAGGCTTCTCGGACCAATGCATGAACTCCGGAGTATCTGATGCTACTGCATTTACTTCTTGCTGCTGCAACCGTCTGCTACGCCGATCATCAGCCATACTGGTGAACACTACATAAGCTCCGTGTTCTTCTGGGTATTCATCTTGCACGGCCCCGACTGGCCTGGCAGCCGGCTGCTGGGGCGGCTGTGGAGGCGGCGGCCCAGCAGGCGAAGGAGGAAGGAGGTCGTCTCCTTTGGTGATTCTGGTGAGCCAGTGGCATTTCCGGGTGGTATGGTTTGACGGCTTCGCGCCGCTGTGGAACTTGCAGGGACCATCTAGAGTCCGCTCGTAACAGAAGGCCGGCAACTAGTTGGACTTGCCGCCTTTCTGCCGCTTCGCCGGAGGCTGCCCCTCAGGCTGTTGGTCTTCGACTGTCGCAACCTGCCGACTACTAGAAGTCGGCTATGGGGCCTTGCGCTTGTGATCATTCTGCTGCTGTCGCCGACTGGTGTCTCCAGCCGGAGTTCTGGGAGCTTGAGGGGCCACTTTGCCAGTCGCAGTAACTTGAATCTCTGTCTTCATGGAGGAGTTGGCCGTGGCATACTTGTCTGCTATGACCAGCAACTCGTCGAGGGTCTCTGGCTCGTCGCAGAGGAGCCTGTGCTTGAGGAGGGTGCCTTCTCTGCACCCGGCGGTGAAGTACTCGATAGCCTGCACCTCGTGCACGCCCTCACAGGAGTTCCGTAGTTTTCCCCATCGCGTGAGGTAGTCGCGAGTCGACTCGTCTTGGCCTTGCACGCACAAGGAGAGTTGGCGTGGCTTGGGGGACGCTTGTACGTGCTGGTGAAGTTGCGGATGAAAGCCTCGGTGAAGTCGACCCAAGTGTTGATGCTGCGGGGCTTCAAACTGTTCAACCATGTCCGGGCCGTACCCTGGAGCATGAGCGGAACGTACTTCACGGCAACGCGCTTCTTGCCATTTGCTATGTTGACGGCTATGGAGTAGTCAACTAGCCAATCTTCCGGCTTCATGGAGCCGGTGTACTTGGGCGTGTCTCGGGGGAGCGTGAACCCTTTGGGAAAGGGCTCGTCTCGAATGTGGGGCCCGAAGCAGGGCGGGCCCAGCTCGTCTTCTTCTTCCAGCGCCAGGGATCGGTGGAGTTGGTCGATCGGGTGGCGGGCGTCGTTCTCTCCGACTCCCTCTCGACGGCCGAGGCAGTCGCCGAGAGTCGGATGCTCAATAGGCGGCGGGGAGACTCGTCTTTCTCTTCATGGTGGGGGAGGCAGGTAGTCGCCCTGCCATTCCACTGCTCTTGGGCAGCCGTCTTGGTCGCGCTCGATGGTGATGCGAGTCCGACTGTGGCTGACAGCCGGATGCTTCTCTCTTCTTCTGCAGGCTCCGCCAGTCGGCGTCCGAGACGTCGCGCCGTGATCTCGGCGGGGAGGTAAGTCGTCATTTTGTCGTTGCGGCGCCTCCGTGCGGCAGCCGGCTTCGTTCTGTGCGGCAGCCGCTTTGAGGAGTCGCTGGACTCGCTCGGTCATCAAGCGGCGCTCTTCGCCTTCGAAGTTGTCTAGTTCGTCTACTGCCGCCTAGGCGGCGCGGATGTTCTCCGCAGGCGTGGCATACACGGGGTGATTGGCCCCGAACAGGTTGGCGATGGCCGCGCTGCGTTGTCGGACCGCGCCTAGGTGGCTAGGCCCAGTCGGGGCTGGCGAGCCGCCCACGGCGCGATCCATCTCACGTTGGTAGGCCTCCGACAAGAGTCTCATGCTTGCCAGCTTCTTCGCGCCTTCGATGAGCTGAAGGCGGCGTGCCTCCAGCGTCTCGGCGTCAGCGTCCTCCAGAATGGGTGCCGTCAGGTCTCGCAGAGCCGCGTTGAGCGGGTCATGAGCTCCTTCACCGGAGTGCTCGCCATGACTAATAACGAGTACCTTTGTGACGGTGCTTCCGCCGCTCTCCTCGCGAGGGAGCGGCTCGTCGTAGATCACCACATTGGTGGGGAACGTGTCGAGCGACACGCTGTCGGAGTCGACCAGCATCGGGTCGGTGGAGCCTACGAACTCCAAGTCCACGGTAGGCTCGCCGGAGACGTGGAGATGGTCGAGGAGGCCCGCGAGGAGGCTTTCGGGGCCACCCGTGCCCACATCGGATGCAGGCTCGTCGGATATGCAAACCTCGCCAAGGTCAGCGAGGCAGCTTGCCTCGCAGGTGTCGTCGACGCTTTGCAGCGCATCAGGGCAAGCGCCATCAGGCGTGCCGGGCTGGCTACGCTCGCGGGGGAGGAAAAGGGTTCCCATCCAGAGCAGGTCTCCAAACGACAGTGCACCTCGCCCCACGATGGGCGCCAAATGTCGGGGGTTGGGTGCGACATATGCCAAAGGATGGCTTATCATGGTGGGAGCGAGTAGAACGTCGCCGGTGCCAGGAAACGGGATTAGGCAAAGGCATGCACGCCGGCGAATCTTACCCAGCTTCGGGGCTCTCCGGGGAGATAACACCCCTACTGCTGCTCTGCGGGGTCTCCGCATGATCACTAAGGCGTAGTGACTACAAGGTTGCTCCTAGAGCTGTATTCGGGAGGTAGGAGAAGGCAAGGCTAGCTCTCTCCTTCCTATGTGATCTGGTCTAAGGCTAATGGATGCGAACCCTTTGCATGGGTGCCCCGGGGGGTTTATATAGGCCTACCCCCCGGGGGTACAACGGTAATCCGGCTGGGCACGGGTCCCAGCCGTCTGTCTCTCAGGCCGCCGTCTTCTCCGCCGACTGCTGGGGCCCGCTGACTTGCGGGCCCCGCCGGCGAGTCCGGCACTGTAGCCGTGATTCTGATGACGCAGGCTCGGTCACGGGGTCATGGAAACAGTGCCGCCGTCTATCGGGTGATCACTGTCGTTACTTCCCATCTTGTCTGGTTAATGGCGCGTGGGACCCGTGGGAGAGGCCGGACGACTCTAGGGAGCTGACTCCCACAGGGCCGCCTTCGGGGCGTATCCGCCGTCTTCCATGCTCTCACTGACAGGTGGGTCCGCCATCTCTGAGCCGTACAGGTAGGCCATCGTGGCCACAGTGCGCCGCACACTGTGGCTGAGGTCAGGGCTGGCATGGCAACAGTGCCGGGCCACGCCGGAGATCTTCAGCGGTACGGCACACTGTAGCCATGCCGGCCCCTCGTAAGCAAGAGGTGACGGCCACGCCGTGGTCGTACCCGCCTCGCCTATCGTGACGAGAGTAGAGTCGCGGGCCGACTCTCCATAGCCGGCTCCTCCGGAAGTCGCCGGCCATGAGTCGGCTTATCTTGGAGTCGCCATCTGAGTCTCGGCTTATCTTGGAGTCGCCATCTGATACTCGCTTATGTTGGAGTCGCCATCTGAGACTCGGCTTATCTTGGAGTCGCCATATGAGACTCGGCTTATCTTGGAGTCGCCATCTGAGACTCGGCTTATCTTGGAGTCGCTATCTGAGACTCAACTTATCTTGGAGTCACCATCTGAGACTCGGCTTGAGGGGCGCAGCCTGCCCCGATGTCTTGAAAGGTTCTGGGGCTTGGGTTAGCCTACCCGTGGCCCATTACTCCGACAGTCCGGATAGCCGAACTATCACCGTTGGCCCGACTCCTAGACTATGAAGATACAAGATTGAAGACTCCGTCCTGTGTCCGAATGGGACTTTCCTTGGCGTGGAAGGCAAGCTTGGCGATACAGATATGTAGATCTCCTACCATTGTAACCGACTCTGTGTAACCCTAACCCTCTCGGGTGTCTATATAAACCGGAGGGTTTTAGTCCGTAGGACGAACAACAATCATACCATAGGCTAGCTTCTAGGGTTTAGCCTCTCTGATCTCATGGTAGATCTACTCTTGTACTACCCATATCATCAATATTAATCAAGCAGGAGTAGGGTTTTACCTCCACCGAGAGGGCCCGAACCTGGGTAAAAACATCGTGTCCCTTGTCTCTTGTTACCATCCGCCTAGACGCACAGTTCGGGAACCCCTACCCGAGATCCGCCGGTTTTGACACCGACAAAGATCTTTATCGGTCAAAACGCATAACAACATATGTTGTTCCCTTTGTAATTGGTATGTTACTTGCCCAAGATTCGATCATCGGTATCTCAATACCTAGTTCAATCTCGTTACCGGCAAGTCTCTTTACTCGTTACGTAATGCATCATCCCGTAACTAACTCATTAGCTACATTGCTTGCAAGGCTTATAGTGATGTGCATTACCGAGAGGGCCCAGAGATACCTCTCCGACAATCGGAGTGACAAATCCTAATCTTGAAATACGCCAACTCAACATGTACCTTTGGAGACACATGTAGAGCTCCTTTATAATCACCCAGTTAGGTTGTGATGTTTGGTAGCACACAAAGTGTTCCTCCGGTAAATAGGAGTTGCATAATCTCATAGTCATAGGAACATGTATAAGTCATGAAGAAAGCAATAGCAACATACTAAACGATCAAGTGCTAAGCTAACGGAATGGGTCAAGTCAATCGCATCATTCTCCTAATGATGGGATCCCGTTAATCAAATGACAACTCATGTCTATGGCTAGGAAACACAACCATCTTTGATCAACGAGCTAGTCAAGTAGAGGCATACTAGTGACACTATGTTTGTCTATGTATTCACACATGTATTATGTTTCTGGTTAATACAATTCTAGCATGAATACTAAACATTTATTATGAAATAAGGAAATAAATAATAACTTTATTATTTCCTCTAGGGCATATTTCCTTCAATTACATCACTGCTTCGAGCCTCTTTCCATTACTTGTTTGTGTGTTCTTGATCTTCGCAAGTTGCAAGACTAATTTGATGCTTCTATTAATTATGGAGCTGCCAACCCCATCAAGCAAAATATTTGTTCTTTTGGGGCTGGCACCTCGAACAAGCATAAAAATAGAGGGAAGCAGATATATTGTCGTGTATGCACACACCCTTCTTTCATTAGTTTAGATGAACCATTGATGATCGATTCGGACCAGTGCATGCGATTAAAATTAATTTTACCTAAATAGAGGGTGCAGAATAAACTACAACAACTAGATTTGCAACCACGGGATGATGATGATATCTTCAAAGAACATTGCAACATCAGCGAGGCTTCATAGCAACATATGGTAAGCCAGTGCGTTTTAGTACATGTGAAATGTAATGCGAGTGGGCTGCTTTCTTGGCTTGTGCCCTCAACCTGTAATCCTACCGAATTACAAATAGTTCAGTTGTCTGCTTTGCTATATTGCTTGATTCAAATGCTTGTTTGTTGTTACGCTATACCTGAGTTGGCCAATATGTCAGCAGTGCCTGTTGTACTATCGCAAAGAAATGCATGACTATTTCATTTGAGTCCTTAACTTTTCCTCTCAACTTCATCACAAGACTGTCTTCGTAGTTTATATGAGGCCACACTGTTAAGTGCTTTCTCAGATTATTTCAACTGCTTAGATGCCTTGGCAACTTAAATATAGTTGTGGTACACTCCCTTTCAACTAGGGATGTCAACTGGGTCCCGTTTAATCCTGATTAAAGTCCACTAGTGGTATGATTGTTCAAAAGAGTTTTTGTTTTTTGACAAAGATGAACTAGGATGGTAGCAAAAACTAACTAGATGGGACCGGCGGATGTCGTTTATTTGCCACTTACATCCCTAGTTTCATCTTACCATTTTAATTTCTTTTTGGCTGATGCTGCTTCGAACCATTTAAATATAGTTTGCCATGCTCGGCAATAATTCGTGCGTCGTTTACCATGTAAGCTTACTGCCTGGATCATACGATAACTATCTCTTACTTATGTCCAGCAGAAACCTTTCAGGATGCCATTCACACTAGGACACAATGTACAACCCCAGAATCTATTTGTGGAAGCAGTGCGGCATCCATGTTACTAGATGGTAGCAGTTCAGAGGCAACACCGCTGGAGAGCAGTCTCAGCATAGATATTATAGTGCTTGAGGCTCTACTAGAGGCAGAAAGAGATGGTGTGGCTGCCATGAATGAGGTAATCTTTATCTTGAGGCTGGAAATTACAGAATTAGCGGCACGCAGTATGCAAGCAACCCAAGAATTGGAGGAAGGAAGAATGTTGCATTTGAAGACGGGGGAGGTCCTGCTGTTTCTGCTATCTGAAGCGCAAGGTAATCCCGGTTCTTCTTTAGATACCAGTTGAAACTATCATTAGATTATTGTACTTGCATGTTGTGTCATGTCTCTGAATAGATTATGTTGCAAGACCCCCTCTGTTGTCCATGTGTTGTAATGATCCGAATTTTTTAGGCAAGGTAATCCTCAGTACTTGTATGATTGACATAAGGTGAACTATTTTTCGTGTGAGCATATTGTATTGGATGAAATAACTGTTTGACTCAGAGTGTACCCAACCTACTGAATTCCAAGATCACGACATTTCTAAATCATAATCATATATAAAGGTGGAATAAATCTTTGTTGTGGTTTTGAAGAAATAAATAACAAAACATAGAATTATGTGAGGATATTCGTAATCAAATACAAATTGGATTTGAATTTAGTTTGCCAGGGCCCAGGGCAAACGTGAATGCTAATTCTCCCAAGTTTTGAACGAAGCGGCTAAACACCCACTATAATTTGTGGGCTGCCCGAAGCAAGTGTTTGCGAGATGGAAATTATTGTCTACCCTTAACACTTGACATCCTTATCGACCGGATTTACACTACTGTCGATAGGGGTAGACTAGTAACTTCAATCAGACATGACACGACGGCCTCTGAGCCCATTCAGACACGATGGACGCCAAACGTGGGCAGCAAAACACATTTGATTCAAGCTCGTCCAAAAGACATGTGTCTCCTCCTCCATTTCCCCATTCATACATGGTGGGTGGCAAAACAAACTCTTCTCGTCCGAAATCGATGTAGGCTAATATTTTAAATAGGGGCAGATGTGTAACTTCCCTCAGACGTGACACAACCGCCCTACCTGTCATCCCTGTTCATACACCATGGGCGCCACCCGTGGGCGGAAAAACACCCTCTCCTCGCCCGAAATAGTTACCGGCAAATATTTGGGAGATGTGAGATTACCGTCCTATCCCCAACCGATGCGATGTCCGAAATTTTAAACGGGGGATATGTTCGTAACTTTCCCACATTTCAGAGAAGTGCGCCCCAAAGTTTGAGATCCCCCCCTCCATTTCCCCATTCATACACCGTCAGCGGCACGACAACCTCCGCACTGCAGCCAGCCTCCTCCGTCCGCCACCCCATCCTCCACCTTGCCGGAGCCGCTACCCCTACCCCGTCGTCCACTGCAAGAAATGTACGTCTCTCATCCACGACGCTGGACCAGGATCCTTTCATCACCTCCTCCCACTTCATCGGCGCCGTCGTCCACCTTGCCATTGCCACTCCTACGACCGCCTCATCCACGACAACAGGATATATTCCCCGACCCGGCCATTTGCCGTCTAAAGTATCGTAATTTGTTTACTGTACTTTTCTTGTCCGTACCAAATCGTAGTGGCTAGTTGAAAGCAAACATTGGTTGCGAAGTAGCTTTGTCCGGTTTGCACCTTCATATCTGCCATGGCACGGGCACTATACTCGTAAAGCTTATGGTTTCCCCCCTTTATATTCACTACCATCATCGTAGGTGCTTCGTGTCGTGCTAGCACTGCTCCTCAAGACCTCAACCCAAAGCTTACATGTTGAAATACGAATCTGATATGATGCTCATATCACTAAAATAGAGAACGTTTAATTGGTCACCTAATGTTCCTATATTCATTTCGAAAAGCATGTGCACCACCCACTGGTCCAGCTAGTTCCACTTTCCTGATTTTTCTCTTGATGCTTCGGGTTTTCCCCTTTTATCTACTCTACTATGATCTGCATAGGTGCTTTCTGTCATACTAGCATTACTCCAGCCTTCAAGCTAAACAACACAACACTCAGAATTTGAAAGCTTAGTTGTTCAAATATGATTGTGATATGATACTAATATTAGTTAACCGGCACATTTAATTGGTTAGCTAAAGGTCCCACTTGAGTTTCCGAATGCATGTCACGACATATAGAGAGACAGCATAATTGCATTTCTTTGTCACTTGTTGACCGTACTTTCTTGTCCATACCAAATATTAGTTGTTATTTCAAAGCAAACATCAGTTGCTAACTACCCTTTGCGCGGTTTGCAGCTTCAGATCTGCCATCCCACTGCCACGGTCAACATTGTACTCATCATGCTTATGGTTTCCCCATTTTATGATGACCACAATCAGCCTACATGGTTCGTGTCGTAATAGCACTCCTCAACCCATCGAGCTAAACAAGCTTAGTTGTACAAATTCATATCTGATATTATTGATGATATTAGTAAAACTGATAGATGTTTATTTGGTTAGCTAAATGTTCCTACTTTAGTTTCGAAATGCATGTGAGCCACATATGGAGAGACTGGAAAGAATAGTATTTCTCTGTGCGCTCTGGTTCATCATGGGTGGCCAACCGACATTGTATTGAAAGACTTGTAATATCTTCAATCTGCTTGCTCTTCTGCTCTTCTTTAAGATGATACTCTTCTCTTGTGGTCGACTGGTCAGGTCGAGTTGTTCTCCCTTAGTATATTTTGAATCTGTCAGGTCAGGTCGACTTGTTCTTCTTTACTATATGTTGAAGCTGTCATCTGCGAAGTGTCATCACTTCTGGAGCTCTCATATTTTGATTAGTAGGCCACATTATATTAATGCACACACCAAATTACAGCATGCATGGCATCTCTTAAAAGAATTGCAGAGATAGCACAAAGGGGTTTACAGGGAGGCAGTATTGGATTAGAATCACTTCTGCATTACAAAGAAAACCTCACTTGTTTTTATGTTTTCATGCATGTAAGATATTGAACATTATCAAAATGAATATGAGAATGGGTGCACGAGTGGAATATTGCGGAACAATCCACTGGCTAACAAACTTGGCATGGTGGAGGATGGCATATCTTATTCACCCATCAAGGTGCTTGCTCTAACTTTGCAAAGTTGTATTGGTCGCACATATTTTGCATCTGACCTCTTGCATTACTTCTACTTTGTTACACCATCTGCTTAGTTTAAGCATCATATATGAGTATACGCCATACCTATCCATTTTCTGTACCTATTCCATGTGTCGTCACACTATGTTTTTCCAGTCAAATGTTGTTCTTTCGTAATAGATGTCGAAAAGGAAGAGGGTGAGTGCAGATCCTCAAGGAGTACAAACTAGGTATTTGGAAAAGGTAGTGATACCTGTTAAATCAGATAGATCAGCAGCCACAGAAAACACAGGCCCAACTGTACCACACTTTACCCCTATTAGAACTGCTGGGAGCCCAGCGTCAGGTACTGTCTATGATATCAATTCAAAATTTGAACTCCTAAATTTCTGCTTGTGCCTTACCTTCTCTCTTGTATGAAAACTAATTTCAGATGAATCTCCTTGCTCAAAGGATCATACGATCTCGAAACAATATTGGGCTCTGCATTGCTCTTGTCAGTACCTCTCTCCCTTTTGCCTTGTAACGTTGTACTTAATTAATTGCTATTTGATTATGTATCATCAGTCTGCACCTGAGCTTCATTATCCTCTGTTTCTTCCAATATTATTTGATCTATATTTACTCTTTGCAAAATGTAGAATAATGGAAACACTTATAAATAATTTTCTTTGGGGAATTTATTGAATTATCCTTCCATCAACATGGAGAAGGGCTTTGTCTAGCCCGTGTTAACATGTAATGTAAGTTCATCCTTCTCAAGCCTTCAAACTTTGTTCTAGTATAGATTTGGATAGGCATCATTTCCTCCACTGTTGTTTGCTTTGTTGTTTACATCTGATTGGATGTTTGTAACAACTACCAGTTTCAAATTGTAGTTGTAAAAACATGTTCCTTCTGCAGAACAGATCCATTTATTTGCTTATATAATTGTGAAACCTGTTACGTGTCTCCTTGTTTCTCTTTCAGAGTCGTATCTCTTTCGCCAGGAAGAACTTTAGGGAAGATAGTGAGCCAAACCATCTTGAGGACAGCGAGATGACCCCAAGGTCCTGTCTTGATGAAGACAGTGAGTTGAAGCTACTCACCAGCAGGTGTGAGACAACCTCTATGCATTCGCTGCCTCAATCATTTCGACTTCTTCAGTCTCAACTTAAAGCGGAAAGGCTTGCTTCAGCTCAGCTCCGACTTGAAGTCAAAGATGCAATGAAGATGTCAGAGGATTGCCGTGCGCACCATCATGCCATAAATCTAGTGTTGATGCATCTATCGTTGACACAACTAAGGTCTACTCAGCTTCTTCGGCTATTTGGGGGGCCCGACCTGGCCAGGCCTAGTGTCGTCTGAAGTGCTCTCAGTTTTATATATTCTTTTGTCGGCGCGTTTATTTGCACTAGTGGCGAACTTTGATGCCCAGTGGATGTAATATGTGTGATAGCCATGATAGCCTAGCGTAAGTTGCTTGCTTATTTATTTCCTTGTTGTCTTGTTTATTTGTTTGCTTGTAGTCATTGCAGTTCTTTTTCCGCGGTTTGCTAGTGGCTGCAATAACCTATTTTTTAAAACTAGGCCACAATAACCATGGGCTAATATTTACTGTAGTGACATTGGGCCTCCTACGGGCCATAGAAACAATGGGCCTTCTATGGGCCATAGCAACAGTGGGCCTTCTATGGGCCATAGACACAATGGGCCTTCTACGGGTCGTATCATCAATGGGCCTTATACGGGTCGTATGATCGATTGGCCAAACATGGGCCAATAATAGGCCACATTATGGCCGTAAACGGGCTAGAGTTGGAATTGTCCGTTCATGGGCCGACCATAACGGGCCATCATTAATAGGCCATATTTGATGACGCTATGAAAACGGCCCAATGTATTAATGGACCACAAACGGGCCGACTTTAACCACAGGCTGAATTTGGCCCACAAGCAAAAAATGACAGTAACGGGCCGTAAGTAAACGAATGCTGGAAATGAGCCCAAGAATAAATGGGCTCTTAGAAGGCCGAAAGATAACATGGGCTGGAAACGTCCCAACGGAATAACGGGCCGTTAATGGGTATAAAGTGATACATTGTTCATTACGGGCCAGTTTCACCACGGGCCATTAATGGGTGTAAAGTGATACACTATTCATTACGGGCCAGTTTCACCGCAGGCCGTTAATGGGCCAAGAGTTACAAAGGTCCTCATATGGGCCGAAAGACGTCATGGGCCATACATGGGCTAGAAGTGAAAATGGGCTGGAATCATATTGGATGGCCTAGATGACGCTACTGGGCCTAATTCGGATAGGGCATAACGAGCCTTGGGTTAGCGGGCTGTAAATGGGCTATATGCGAATAGGCCGTTAACAGGCTTTCCATGGGCCGGCCCACCACCTTTTGACCAAGTCAAACGGGCCGGACGGAATGGGCCTCTGTTGGGTCATGCCATGTGCCGACGTTCATAGGAGCCTTCTGTCCAATGAGTGGATGACATCTGTCCCAACGATGAGCCGACACGTGTTTCCTCCAGCCAATGATGATTTTACACGTGGAAAATCCCCATTGGTCGGGGCTGTTAACGGGTTAATGGATCCAAAACCCACCCCAATAGCTTAACGGCGTTCTGTTCAGATGGATGCCACGTGTCGGTCACCCTTGACGAAAGCACTTCTGTGATGCACGATTTATCGTCATGGAAGTGGACACTTCCGTGATGATAATTTTGGTAATGTCATGGAACACTTCTATGACAGCACAGGTATGACTATCTTGATTCTGTCATAAAATCGTCATGGATGAACATGCATGAAAAAAAACGCGACCTACTGTGACAAACACGTATCATCACGGAAGTGTATTTTTTTGTAGTGATAAAAGTGTTCTCCCTGAGTATGCACCATTGCCAAAGTTCGTCGTGCCGAGACACCACGTGATGATCGGGTGTGATAAGCTCTATGTTCATCTACAACAGGTGCAAGCCAGTTTTGCACACGCAGAATACTCGGGTTAAACTTGACGAGCCTAGCATATGAAGATATGGCCTTGGAACACTGGAGACCGAAAGGTCGAGCGTGAATCATATAGTAGATATGATCAACATAGTGAAGTTCACCATTTAAAACTACTCCATCTCATGTGATGATCGGACATGGTTTAGTTGATTTGTATAAGTAATATGATTAATTCACCTTTAATTTATCATGAACTTAGTCTTGGTAGTATTTTGCAAATAATGTTGTAGATCAATAGCTCGCGTTGTTGCTTCCCTATGTTATATATATGTTCCTAGAGAAAACTAAGTTGAAAGATGATAGTAGCAATGATACGGACTGGGTTCGTGATCTGAGGTTTATCCTCATTGCTGCACAAAAGAATTATGTCCTTGATGCACCGCTAGGTGACAGACCTATTGCAAGAGCAGATGCAGACGTTATGAACGTTTGGCTAGCTCAATATGATGACTACTTGATAGTTTAGTGCACCATGCTTAACGGCTTAGAATCAGGACTTCAAAGACGTTTTGAACGCCATGGACCATATGAGATGTTCCAGGAGTTGAAGTTAATATTTCAAGCAAATACCCGAGTTGAGAGATATAAAGTCTCTAACAAGTTCTATAGCTAAAAATAGAGGAGAATAGCTCAAGCAGTGAGCATGTGCTCAGATTGTCTGGGTACTACAATCGCTTGAATCAAGTGGGAGTTAATCTTCCAGATAAAATAGTGATTGAGAGAGTTCTCTAGTCACCATCACCAAGTTACTAGAACTTCGTGATGAACTATAGTATGCAAGGGATGACAAAAACGATTCCCGAGCTCTTCGTGATGCTGAAATCAACGAAGGTAGAAATCAAGAAAGAGCATCAATTGTTGATGATTGACAAGACCACTAGTTTCAAGAAAAGGGCAAAGGGAAAGAATGGTAACTTCAAGTAGAATGGCAAGCAAGTTGTCACTCCCGCGAAGAAGCCCAAAGCTGGACCAAAGCCTAAAACTGAGTGCTTCTACTACAAAGGAAATGGTCACTGGAAGTGGAAATGCCCTGAATATTTGGTAGATAAGAAGGATGGCAAAGTGAACAAGGGTATATTTGATATACAGGTTATTGATGTGTACCTTACTAGTGTTTATAGTAACCCCTGGGTATTTGATACTTGTCAGTTGCTAAGATTAGTAACTCGAAACAGGAGTTACAGAATAAACAGAGACTAGTTGAGGATGAAGTGACGATGTGTGTTGGAAGTGGTTCCAAGATTGATATGATCATCATCGCACACTCCCTATATTTTCGAGATTGGTGTTGAACCTAAATAAATGTTATTTGGTGTTTGCGTTGAGC
Source organism: Triticum dicoccoides (assembly GCF_002162155.2). Taxonomy (NCBI): domain Eukaryota; kingdom Viridiplantae; phylum Streptophyta; class Magnoliopsida; order Poales; family Poaceae; genus Triticum; species Triticum dicoccoides. The sequence continues at coordinate 554,266,187 of NC_041383.1, forward strand.
ATAAATATGATTAGATCATGTTTATTGCGATACGATTATTCATCTAAGACAGAGAATAAATTGTTATTCTATTTACATGAATAAAACCTTCTATGGTCATACACCCAATGTTGATGGTTTATTGAATCTTGATCATGATGATACACATATTCATAATATTGATGCCAAAAGATGCAAAGTTGATAATGATAGTGCAACATATTTGTGGCACTACCGTTTGGGTCATATCGGTGTAAAGCGCATGAAGAAACTCCATAAAGATGGACTTTTGGAATCACTTGATCATGAATCATTTGGTGCTTGTGAACCGTGCCTTTTGGGCAAGATGACTAAAACTCCGTTCTCCGGAACAATGGAACGAGCTACTGACTTGTTGGAAATAATACATATCGATGTATGTAGTCCAATGAGTGTTGATGCTCGTGGCGGGTATCGTTATTTTTCTATCCTTCACAGATGATTTGAGCAGATATGAGTATGTCTACTTAATGAAGCATAAGTCTGAAACATTTGAAAAGTTCAAAGAATTTCAGAGTGGAGTGGAGAATCTTCATAACAAGAAAATAAAGTTTCTACAATCTGATCGTAGAGGAGAATATTTGAGTTACGAGTTTGGCCTTCATTCAAAACAATGTGGAATAGTTTCACAGCTCACGCCACATGGAACACCACAGCATAATGGTGTGTCCAAACGTCGTAACCGCACTTTATTGAATATGGTGCGATATATGATGTATCTTACCAATTTACCACCGTTTTGGGGTTAGGCATTAGAGACAGCTGCATTCACTTTAAATAGGGCACCATCAAAATCCGTTGAGACGACGCCTTATGAACTGTGGTTTGGCAAGAAACCAAAGTTTTCGTTTCGTAAAGTTTGGAGCTGTGATGCTTATGTGAGAAAGTTTCAACCTGATAAGCTCAAACCCAAATCGGAGAAGTGCGTCTTCATAGAATACCCAAAGGAAACTGTTGGGTACACCTTCTATCACATATCCGAAGGCAAGATATTTGTTGCTAAGATGGATCCTTTCCAGAGAAGGAGTTTCTCTCGAAAGAAGTGAGTGGGAGGAAAGTAGAGCTTGATAAGGTAATTGTACCTTCTCCCGAATTAGAAAGTAGTTCATCACAAAAATCAGTTCCAGTGATTCCTACACCAATTAGTGACGAAGCTAACGATGATAATCATGAAACTTCAGATTAAGTTACTATAGAACCTCCTAGGTCTTCCAAAGTACAGTCCGCACCAGAGTGGTACGGTAATCCTGTTCTGGAAGTCATGTTACTAGACCATGATGAACCTATGAACTATGAGGAAGCGACGATGAGCCCAGATTCTGCAAAATGGCTTGAGGCCATGAAATCTGAGATAGGATCCATGTATGAGAACAAAGTATGGACTTTGGTGGAGTTGCCCGGTGATCGGCAGGCCATATTGTATAAATGGATCTTCAAGAGGAAGACAGACGCTGATAGTAGTATTACTATCTACAAAGCTCGACTTATCGCAAAAAGTTTTCGACAAGTTCAAGGTGTTGAATACGATGAGATTTTCTCACTCGTATCGATTCTTAAGTCTGTCCGAATCATGTTAGAAATTGCCACATTTTATGAAATTTGGCAAATGGATGTCAAAACTGCATTCCTTAATAGATTTATTAAAGAAGAGTTGTATATGATGCAACCAGAAGGTTTGTCAATCCTAAAGGTGCTAACAAAGTGTGCAAGCTCCAGTGATCCATCCATGGACTGGTGCAAGCATCTCGGAGTTGGAATATACGCTTTGATGAGTTGATCAAAGCATATAGTTTTATACAGACTTGCGGTGAAGCCTGTATTTACAGGAAAGTGAGTGGGAGCACTACAGCCTTTCTGAAAAGTATATGTGAATGACATATTGTTGATCAGAAATAATGTAGAATTTTCTGGAAAGCATAAAGGAGTGTTTGAAAGGAGTTTTTCAAAGAAATACCTCGGTAAAGCTACTTACACATTGAGCATCAAGATCTATAGAGATAGATCAAGACGCTTAATAGGATTTTTCAATGAGTACATACCTTGATAAGATTTTGAAGTAGTTCAAAATGGAACAGTCAAAGAAGGAGTTCTTGCCTGTGTTGCAAGGTGTGAAGTTGAGTAAGACTCAAAGGCCGACCACAGTAGAAAATAGAAAGAGAATGAAAGTCATTCCCTATGCCATAGCCATAGGTTCTATAAAGAATTCTATGCTATGTACCAGACCTTTTGTATACCTTGTTCTGAATTTGGCAAGGAGTATAATTTTGATCTAGGAGTAGATCACTAGACAACGGTCAAGAATATCCTTAGAAAGGTCTAAGGAAATGTTTCTCGATTATGGAGGTGATAAAAGAGTTCATCATAAAGAGTTACATCTGTGCAAGCTTTTATGCCAATCCAGATGACTCTAAGTCTCAATCTGGATACATATTGAAAGTGGGAGCAATTAGCTAGAGTAGCTCCGTGCAGAGCATTATATACATAGAATATTTGCAAAATACATACGGCTCTGAATGTGACAGACCCTTTGAATAAACTTCTCTCACGAGCAAAACATGATCACACCTTAGTACTCTTTGGGTGTTAATCACATATCGATGTGAACTAGATTATTGACTCTAGTAAACCCTTTGGGCGTTGGTCACATGACGATGTGAACTATGGGTGTTAATCACATGCAGATGTGAATATTAGTGTTAAATCACATGGTGATGTGAACTAGATTATTGACTCTAGTGCAAGTGGGAGACTGAAGGAAAAATGCCCTAGAGGCAATAATAAAGTTATTATTTATTTCCTTCTTTCATGATAAATGTTTGTTATTCATGCTAGAATTGTATTAACCGGAAACATAATACATGTGTGAATACATAGACAAACATAGTGTCACTAGTATGCCTCTACTTGACTAGCTCGTTAATCAAAGATGGTTAAGTTTCCTAACCATAGACATGAGTTGTCATTTGATTAACGGGATCACATCATTAGGAGAATGATGTGATTGACTTGACCCATTCCGTTAGCTTAGCACTTGATTGTTTAGTATGTCGCTATTGCTTTCTTCATGACTTATACATGTTCCCATGACTATGAGATTATGCAACTCCCATTTACCGGAGGAACACTTTGTGTGCTACCAAACATCACAACATAACTAGGTGATTATAAAGGTTCTCTATAGTTGTCTCCGAAGGTACTTGTTGAGTTGGTGTATTTCGAGATTAGGATTTGTCATTCCGATTGTCGGAGAGGTATCTCTGGGCCCTCTCGGTAATGCACATCACTATAAGCCTTGCAAGCAATGTGGCTAATGAGTTAGTTGCAGGATGATCATTACATAACGAGTAAAGAGACTTGCCGGTAACGAGATTAAACTAGGTATTGAGATACCGACGATCGAATCTCGGGCAAGTAACATAACAATGACAAAGGGAACAACGTACGTTGTTGTTATGTGGTTTGACCAATAAAGATCTTCGTAGAATATGTGGGAGCCAATATGACCATCCAAGTTTTGCTATTGGTTATTGACCGGAGATGTGTCTGAGTCATGTCTACATAGTTCTCGAACCTGTAGGGTCCGCACGCTTAATGTTCGGTGACGATTTATATTACGAGTTATGTGTTTTGATGTACCAAAGGTAGTTCGGAGTCCTGGATGAGATTGGAGACATGACGAGGAGTCTCGAAATGGTCAAGACGTAAAGACCGATATATTGGACGACTATATTCGGACATCGGAAAGGTTCCGAGTGCTTCGGGTATTTATCAGAGTACCGGAGAGTTACGGGAATTCGCCGGGGAGTATATGGGCCTTATTGGGCTTTAGGGGAAAGAGAGAGGGGAGACTGCACGCCCCCCCAAGGCCTAGTCCGAATTGGACTAGGGGGAGGGGTTGCGCCCCCTCCTTCCTTCTCTTCTCTTTTCCCTTTCCTTGACTCCTACTCCTACTACTTGGAAGGGGGGGGGATCCTACTCCCGGTGGGAGTAGGACTCCTCCAGGGCGCGCCATAGGAGGGCCGTCCCTCCCCCCTCCTCCACTCCTTTATATACGGGGGCAGGGGGTCACCTCTAGACACACAAGTTGATCTGTTGATCTCTTCCAGCCATGTGCGGTGCCCCCCTCCACCATATTCCACCTTGGTAATATCGTAGCGGTGCTTAGGTGAAGCCCTGCGTCGGTAGCATCAACGACACCGTCATCACGTCGTCGTGCTGACAGAACTCTCCCGCAAAGCTCTGCAGGATCGGAGTTCGTGGGACATCATCGAGCTGAACGTGTGCTGAACTCGGAGGTGCCGTACGTTCGCTACTTGTATCGGTCAGATCGTGAAGACGTACGACTACATCAACCGCGTTGTCCTAAAGCTTCTGCTTTCGGTCTACGAGGGTACGTGGACAACACTCTCCCCTCCTGTTGCTATGTATCACCATGATCTTGCGTATGCGTAGAAATTTTTTTGAAATTACTATGTTCCCCAACAAAGATCTATTTATGTAGAAATAGACCCCATCTTGTTATCCTTAATAGCAACGATACATATGTGTCGTTTCCCTTTCTGTCAATGGGATCAAGCACTTTAAGATCGAACCCATCACAAAGCACCTCTTCCCATTGCAAGATAAATAGATCAACTTGGCCAAACAAAACCCAAATATCGGAGAAGAAATACGAGGCTATAATCAATCACGCATATAAGAGATTAAAGAAGACTAAAATAACTTTCATGGATAAAAATATAGATCTGATCATAAACTCAAAGTTCATCGGATCCCAACAAACACACCGCAAAAAGACTTACATCATATGGATCTCCAAGAGACCAGTGTATTGATAATCAAGAGAGAGAGAGAGAGGAAGTCATCTAGCTACTAACTAAGGACCCGTCGGTCTACAAAGAACTACTCACGCATCCTCAGAGAGGCACCAATGGACATGATGCACCCCTCCGAAATGGTGTCTAGATTGGATCTTGTGTTTCTGGACTTTGCACCAGCGGAATTGATTTTCATCGACTCCCCAAGGGTTTCTGGAATATCGGGGTACCTATAGAGCAAAGAGGCGGTTCAGGGGCACCCGAGGTGGGTACTACCCACCGGAGCATGCCCTGGTGGGTTGTGCTCCCCTCGAAGCACCCCCAGGTGCTTTCCTAGCCCGCTGGATGTCTTCTGGCCCAAAAAATCCTCAAGACGTTTCACTGCGTTTGGACACCGTTTGATATTGATTTCCTGCGATGTAAAAAACATGCAGAAAAGAGCATCTGGCACTGGGCACTATGTCAATAGGTTAGTACCAAGAAATGATATAAAATGACTATAAAATTATCATAAAACATCCAAGAATGATAATAGAACATCATGGAACAATAAAAAATTATAGATACGTTGGAGACGTAACAAGCACACACACTCCCAAAACCACCACTCACCGACACACACCACCCCCGTAACCACTGGTAGGTCGCTGAGGGAGTCCTGGATTAGGGGGTCCTCGGACAGCCGGACTTTATACTTTGGTTGGACTATTGGACTATGAAGATACAAGATTGAAGACTTCGTCCCGTGTCCGGGTGGGACTCTCCTTTGCGTGGAAGGCAAGCTTGGCAATTCAGATGTGTAGATCTCCTTCTTTGTAACCGACTCTGTGTAACCCTAGCCCCCTCCGATGTCTATATAAACCAGAGGGTTTAGTCCGTAGGACAACAACAATCAGAATCATAGGCTAGCTTCTAGGGCTTAGCCTCTATAGTCTCGTGGTAGATCAACTCTTGTAATACTCATATCATCAAGATCAATCAAGCAGGAAGTAGGGTATTACCTCCATCGAGAGGGTCCGAACCTGGGTAAACATCGTGTCCCCCGCCTCCTGTTACCATTAGCCTTAGATGCACAGTTCGGGACCCCCTACCCGAGATCCGCCGGTTTTGACACCGATATTGGTGCTTTCATTGAGAGTTCCACTGTGTCGTCACGATAAGCCTTGATGGCTCCTTCAATCATCTTCAATGATGCGGTCCAGGGTGAGGTTTTCCTCCCCGGACAGATCTTCGTATTCGGCGGCTTCGTACTCCGGGCCAACTCGCTTGGCCATCTGGAGCAGATCGATAGCTACGCCCCTGGCCATCAGGTCAGGTTTGGAAGCTTGAACTATACTGCCAACAGTTGCGGAGACTTGATCTTCGACGGATTCGAGCCGATGTCAGGTGCGCCGAACAGTCATGACGAGCATGACTTAGATCTGCCATCGGACGGTGTTTGGGAGATCACACCTGCGGCTGCCCAGGCCCTCAATCCGGAGCAGATCATGCCATCCGAGGACGGGTGGATGGACCCCGCCACGGAGGCTACACACTTAGCGGCGATAGAGCCGAACACTGACTTCATCTCCTATGAGGCCGGTGTCATCGGACCCCCGGACTCGTCTCCGGCCACAGGATATGAACTGCGTGTGTCCGTGCCTATCGAATCTGATTGGGCACCAATCATGGAGTTTACCTCCGCGGATATCTTTCAACACTCGCCCTTGGGCGACGTGCTAAATTCATTGAGTTCTCTCTCCTTGTTAGGAGACTCTTGGCCGAACTATGTCCGGCTGGAGTGGGAAGCAGATGATGAAGAAATTTGTTCCCCACCCACCACCCACTTAATATCCACTGTCGATGACTTAAACCGACGTGCTCGACTTCAACTCCGAAGATATCGATGGTATGGACGACTGTCGGTGTCAAAACCGGCGGATCTCGGGTAGGGGGTCCCAAGCAGTGCGTCTTAGGATCAATGGTAACAGGAGGCAAGGGACACAATGTTTTACCCAGGTTCGGGCCCTCTCGATGGAGGTAAAACCCTACTCCTGCTTGATTAATATTGATGATATGGATAGTACAAGAGTTGATCTACCACGAGATCAGAGAGGCTAAACCCTCGAAGCTAGCCTATGGTATGATTGTTGTTGTCTATCTATCGACTAGCCCGGCCCCGGTTTATATAATGTACCAGAGGTCTAGGATAACAAGAGTCCTATCCGAATACGCCGGTGGGGGAGGAGTCCTTGTCTTGATCACCAAGTCTTGTGGATTCTTCCTTGTATGCGGCAGCTGTCCGGACTGGCCCATGAGTATACGACCATGGGGGTCCTCGGCCCAATCCAACTGATCGGGAGACGACGCGTTGAGTACCCCTAGTCCAGGAGACCGTCAGTAGCCCCCTGAACCGGTCTTCAAGTTAGGGACGCTCCTCGATTCTTCCGAACTGTTCTTCATCTTCGGTTGCCGGTCTTGAAAACTGGTTCAACAAATCTTCTCATCTTCTATCTTGAGGATCGCTGAAATGCATTCAACGAGTTTACACGTCGGGTATCCGAGGAGCCCCTTTAAGTTTCCGGCCATTATCAATGCCTTGTCATTTTTATGCCACCCCTCGGGTTCGGAGTTGTTCCCGAGAGGCAATGTCCTCTTGCGTCTGAGCTCTAACGCCGGACTGCTTCCCGGCTCTAACGCCGGAATGTATCCAAGCTCCAACACCGGACTATGTATCCGAGCGCCAACGCTGGACTGTATCCGAGCTCCAACGCCAGACTATGTATCCGAGATCCAACGCCGGACTGTATCCGAGGTGTCGTAAATCACCTTGGTTCAAAGAAGTTTGAAAGAGTTTAGCCGAGCTTAATGCCGGAAATGCCCTCTATGGAGCCAGCCACTAGCGCCCGAGCTTTATGCCGGACTGCTTCTGAGGTGGTGCACCACCCCGAATGTGGGCCGATTTTTGTCAATATTTTTGATTGGTGCCAGTAGCCCTCAAGGTGGGTATCGGTCTAAAACCCGAGATGCACATGAAGGATGACATAAGACCACTGATCCCCGTAGCTGCTGAGACTCAGGTTGATTTGCAAAATTTGTCTGAGGATCAAGTCCTAGCTCGGCAGAATACTTCGGGACACAAAAAACGGCGTGCTCAGTCCTCAAGACTCAGGTTGGGTGCGGCCGACAAACCTAAGGATAAAAATCTTCTCGGAGACTATATTACACTTAAAATTTTCTTCATTGGACAGGCAATGCAGTAGCCCCCGAGACACTGGTCGGGTGGCAACACTAGATCAGGGGATCGATGTGCCCCTTTAATATTTGTAAATAATAAGGCCAAAGCCCAGTAGCCCCCGAGCCTTAATGCGGGCACGGGTGGCCGAATTAAGGATTGATATCCATAGTAAAATCACAAATTATGTGTAATGACTCTATGTATCCAAGTACTTTACGTCATTAATGCTAGGATCCGCATTGTACAAAACTTTGTTGACCGACCATCGGCTTCCACCTCCTCGGCCAATAGCCGAGGAGTGTTTGTCCTACTTTATAAAGACTTTGTGAGGGCAAAGATTTACAACAAACAAGGCAATCTGGCCATACGGTTTTATAAACAAAGGTACACGGAGAGACATGTTATATTACTATTTAACAGAAGAAATGTCTTCCAAAGAAAATACTCCCGCTATCGGTTCCTTTCTTTGGGCTGTCATGCTAAGCATGATCATGAAACCTCAGCTCCAATGTAAGAGCAAAATATCGAGGATTTAGTTTGGGAGGCCAGTTAATAGCCCCCGGTAGTGTTCGGCGATAGTCGAGGTCAAGTCGTAAACACTTCGGCCATTGTTATGAATGGCCCGTCGTTTTAACGCCGTCATCGGATTGCCGACCAGTTTACGCTTATTGTGACAGTCAGTTTTCGGCTTTCTCCACTGAGGTGCTTAACCATGTGAGCTGGAAGCACAATTGCAGTGGTTTTCCCTTTGCACACCTAGGCGAACAAAGCGGAACATAGGAGGCAAGCGCAGGAGCCGGGCAACCCAACTATTGACCGAAGACACAATTCAAAACTGATGCATATATAGCAATATCCGAGAATGTTTTTGCCGAATCTCTAAAGGTGTCCGGTGTTGCACTGCGAGACTTGGGCTGAAAACAGACAAATAGTTTAGAAGTGCCATCGGCTCGAAAAGCCAAAAAACTTATTCAAAAGGTTAATGTCCCAACTAGATCAAGTGTTCAGTGCCAATCCGAAAATTGGACTTTAGAAAAAAAAGGTGCTTCTGCCATGCTTTAACATGACACATCCTATCTCAAAACTTCAAGCGGGTCAGCCTACGGCTTCAACCTCCTATCCCGAAGGCGGAGTACTTCTTACAAGGCCAGTTTAGCAAACTAAACTCTAGCGGCTTTGAGAGAGAAATTAGGCTCCCCGCTAGTGACCGCACACTTGTGTCGAAAAAAGGAGTGATAAATAATAATAAAGAGTTTGCAACGACTAAGAAGAAAAACACTTATCATAAAACGGATCATATAAATTTAAGAGCCCCCAAGTGACTTGGGTAAAAGAATGATTGCATGTACCGAAGTACTTATATCATATCTATGTTCAACCGAACTTTTAACGCGTCTTAACCGACCATCGGCTTCTCCTTCTTCGGTCAAGGACCGAAAAGTGTTATGCACTCCATCTGTCGAGAATATCGACGATGTTTCCAATAACCAGGCAATCAGGCCATAAGGCTTTAACAGACAAAGCGCGCTCAGGGAACTTATGCTATATTACTGCGAAGAGTAAGAAGCATCTTCGAAGAAAATAGTACCCCCACCGATACCTTTCTTCGGTGCTCATTGTTATTATGAGACTTGTGCAATAGATTTTTTCTACTCATGAGTTCAGTTGTGTGCCGACCATGACTGAAAACAATAAGAGCGCTAGATTTCGGCTTCACCCAGTCTGAGGTCCGGCTCGGGTGACCCGATCATGACAATCGCAGAGGTGCTCCCTTTACTCCCTAACCGAACAATCGGGAATGTAGGGGTAAGCACAGGAGCCAGGCAACCCAGCTTGCAAATCGCATAAGTCAATATGATGCATATTGTGGCGTAATACACGAACAAGGAACGAAGCCGTATAAGTATAACCATATGCAAGAGGGAACAGCTTCATGAAGGAAGCCCCCAAGTAAGCGGGGTATTTGAATTTGCGCGTCACAAACAAAGTTTGGACAAGGAAATTTTTACAAGCAACTTTTTTCCAAAAAGGTATAATGCTTGGTCGAGCCGAACACAAGTTAAAAATTTAAAACTTTGAGCATGAAGACAACTTAGCTGGTTAATGTGTTCGGTATTGATGACACGGTCCGAGCTTGATGCGGGACAAGGTTACATCCCCGAGCCGGTCCCAAGGTGGCGGAGCAAAGAGCTCGGCACTCCAAAGTGGTGACATAGCACGGGCAATGCAGGACAGCAGGGTGATGCCGAAGTCCCCGGCATGGGGTAATGAAGTGTTGACGAAGCCCCCCGTCCAACCGAGGTGACGTCAAAGGATATAGTCCGGCTGGATCATTTTCCTGTGCACAAAAAATAGTGCAAACCGGAGATAATAGTAATAATAATAAAAAAAATCGTTGCATAACAAATAATTTATGCAAAGTGAGTAATAAAAGAAATATGGCCTGGCGCCGAAGTCAATGTCGATGCAGGGCGGCGGCGTGATGCGGTAAAGGCATGGCAAGGCCTGAATTCATAGGTCGGTTCGAGTTTCGGATGCGGCGTTCGCTGGACTATGTATGGAAACTGACCGAACCACCATGCGACCGTCATTAATGCGGCCACCATTTGATACACCTGCGTACATACGACGGACAAACCAGAGTAATAATTCATTGGGAAAAATGAACCCTAACAAGCAAAGAATACTAGGATTAATAGCACCTGGCTTATTTGTTGTAGCAATCCAAAGAAAGGTGATTCCCAAAATTGGGACTCGATCCGCACACCTATCGCCTAATGGGCGATAAAGCAACGGCATGGCGATGCTGGCAAAGGTTGGCTCGCCAAGGCAAAGCCCTCGATCCAGCTAACGTGACGGAGCTGGTCGGCCAGCAACGCCGAAGTCTCCGGAGTAGGTTGATGAAGAGATGATGAAGCCCCGGTCTAGCTAACATGATGAAGCCTCAGTGTCAGCCGATGAGTTGAAGTAGGTCGGCGTGGTTGACACCAGCTTGAGAAAGCACCAGTGCGGCCCTGCCAATGCAGGTCGTGACGAGGTCGATGCCGGCTTGATGAAGTGACCATGTGGTGATGCAGGTGTGCCCGCTCCGTGTAATCCGTGGATCGGCGATGTTGGCGACAATTTATCCTTCGCGATGCCGAACTATTGTTCAGCTGGCCGAGATGATGATCCAAAGAAATTGAGCTCGGCTCAACAAAGCGACGATGTGTCTAACGCAGGACGGCTACCGTGGAGTGATGTTGTCGGGCTGGTTTGACACCGGCGCAACGGTGAAGTTCGTATTGCAAGAATACTTTTAATACTACTGGGATGTGTTTGAGAATAAAACACAACACCCCATACGAAAACTTCCTTCAAAAAGGATGTCCGAGATCCCGTTCATAAAGAAGATGAATTCGGGTCGGATTCGTTCTCGCGCAGAAAACAGATCCAAAAAGTGATGCACTAATTGGAAGTTTCCCGGAGTTTGGACGGTCGGATCGAGCTGAATTTTTGGCAGGTGATAGATATGGGAATTCCTCAGCAAATCAATGGTTGGATCCTCCAAAGGACATCCGATCTAGATGCCGGATACCACGCCTTAAACTCGTCTGGATTCTTGTCCAGATTCAACAGGGCTCCGGTATATCGGAGATCGCCGGAGATTCCTCCATCGGAACTCGACGAAATTTTTGCAGGGTTGTTGTACACTTAATTCCACATAATTCCACCGAAGTAATCGTTTAAGACACTCGAGGAGGCGGTGGCGGCAGATACAAGTTTGCTGTCCAGAAAAACAGCACGGTCGCCTGAGGGCAATGTTGACGTTGAGCCCCCGAGCTCCATGGATGACTCCTCCATGATCTTGATAGAGATCGGAGTTGGTGTTGATGAAGGCCCTTATCCGAACATGACGATCGGAGGTAGGGCGCAGTCCTTGGTCGAACTAAGGTGACTAGTCGAGCTGGTGACGAAGACGCCGAAGTCGCAGTTGATCTGCAGGCGAGCCATCGACCTTTTGCCGAACACACAGCGGAACTCTCAATGAAAGCACCAATGTCGGTGTCAAAACCGGCGGATCTCGGGTAGGGGGTCCCAAGCAGTGCGTCTTAGGATCAATGGTAACAGGAGGCAAGGGACACGATGTTTTACCCAGGTTCGGGCCCTCTCGATGGAGGTAAAACCCTACTCCTGCTTGATTAATATTGATGATATGGGTAGTACAAGAGTTGATCTACCACGAGATCAGAGAGGCTAAACCCTTGAAGCTAGCCTATGGTATGATTGTTGTTGTCTATCTATCGACTAGCCCGGCCCCGGTTTATATAATGCACCAAAGGTCTAGGATAACAAGAGTCCTAGCCGAATACGCCGGTGGGGGAGGAGTCCTTGTCTTGATCGCCAAGTCTTGTGGATTCTTCCTTGTATGCGGCAGCTGTCCGGACTGGCCCATGAGTATACGGCCATGGGGGTCCTCGGCCCAATCCAACTGATCGGGAGACGACGCGTTGAGTACCCCCTAGTCCAGGACACCATCAACGAGCATGTTGGAGAAGAACAGGAACCACCGCCCACAGGGCACTGGACAGCCACCTCATCATATGATATATATATGGTGGACACGCCCAAAGAAGGCGACAGCGATGAGGCAATGGAGGATAATCCTCCTGAGAAGCAATCTAAGCACCGGCGTCATAGGCACCGCTCTAACACCCGCCAGAGCAAAAAAAGCGATACCGGCACAAGCAATCCGAATGGTGCCGAAGATGAAAACAACCCCGCCCAGCCAGGCTTTGAGCAGGCCTAATGGGAGGATGGGCAAGCTAGCCCTAAGGAACAGGCAACGGACGGAGAATCAGAGGATGATAATTACATGCCTCTCTCCAAAGATGAAGTGAGCCTTGGCGACGAAGAATTCACCGTGCCTGAGGATCCCGTCGAGCAGGAGCACTTCAAGCGCCGGCTTATAGCCACAGCAAAAAGCCTAAGAAAAAGCAGCAATAGCTTCAAGCTGATCAAGATCTGCTAACTGATAGATGGACTGAAGTCCTAGAAGCCGAGGAATATGGACTCGAGCGCCCTACCAAAAGTTACCCAAAGCGCAGGTTGCTACCTCAACTCGAAGAGGAGGCATTAAAGCCTACACTACCAGTGTATGATGCGACTGACCGGCCACCTCGTGGCTGAGACATAGCGGCGTATTAGCCCGAACACCAGCCCTCACCCCATCGCCAATCAAACAAAGACACCAAGGCCCGGGGCTACACGCAAGACCTCTGAGACGTATTGGAAAACAAAGCAGGACATACAAGATCGATCTACGGATCACGAGGGCGTGCCCCAACGCGTGACGATGACCGTCACGCCGGATATACTAAAAGCAAATCCGGCCGGGCTGAATACAACTGACCAGATTTATTTGAACTACGTCGTGATGTAGCCCGGCATAGAGACGCTGCACACCCCATATGCTTCACTGATGACGTAATGGATCATGAATACCCAGAAGAATTTAAACCCATGAACATTGAATCGTATGATAGTACAACAGACCCCGTGGTATGGACTGAAGATTTCCTCCTCCACATTCACATGGCCCGCGGTGATGATCTACATGCCATCAAGTACCTCCCACTAAAACTCAAAGGACCAGCTCGGCATTGGCTGAATAGCCTGCCAGCAAACTCCATTGGCAGTTGGGAGAACTTGGAAGACGCATTCCTTGACACCTTCCAGGGCACTTATGTGCGACCACCGGATGCTGATGACTTAAGTCACATAACCCAACAGCTCGGAGAGTCAGCTAGGAAATTCTTGACTCGGTTCCTAACTAAAAAGAACCAAATTGTCGACTGTCCGGATGCCGAAGCCTTAGAGGCCTTTAAGCATAACATCCGTGATGAGTGGCTTGCCCGACACCTCGGCGAAGAGAAGCCAAAGTCCATGGCAGCCCTCATGACACTCATGACTCACTTTTGTGCGGGCGAGGACAACTGGCTGGCTCATAGCAACAACACATCAAGAAATCCTGGCACTTCAGATGCCAGAGATAGCAACGGAAAGCCACGACGCAACAGACACAATCGTCACAACAATGGCGACAACACCACAGACACGATAGTCAATGCCGAATTTAGTGGCTCTAAGTCCGGTCAGCGGAAAAAGCCATTCAAAAGAAACAATCCGGGCCCGTCCAGTCTGGACTGCATACTCGATCGCTCGTGTCAAATTCATGGCCCCCCCGATAAACCAGCCAACCACACCAACAGAGAATGCTGGGTGTTTAACAGGCCAGCAAGTTGAATACCGAAAACAAGGAAAAGGGGCTGCATAGCAATGATGACAAGGAGCCCCGGCCACTGAACACGGGAGGACAGAAGAAATTTCCTCCCCAGGTGAAAACGGTGAACATGATATACGCAACCCATATTCCCAAACGGGAACGGAAGCGCGCACTAAGGGACGTCTATGCGATGGAGCCATTCGCCCCAAAGTTCAACCGATGGTCTTCTTGTCCGATCACTTTCGATCGTAGGGACCATCCTACCTGTATCCATCATGGCGGTTCGGCCGCGTTGGTCCTCGACCCCATCATTGACGGATTCCATCTCACACGAGTCCTTATGGACAGTGGCAGCAGCCTGAACCTGCTATATCAGGATACAGTGCGCAAAATGGGCATCGACCCCTCAAGGATCAAACCCACAAAAACCACCTTTAAAGGTGTCATACCAGGTGTAGAGGCCTATTGCACGGGCTCAATCACACTGGAAGTGGTCTTCGGATCTCCGGACAACTTCTGAAGCGAAGAGTTAATCTTCGATATCGTCCCCTTCCGTAGTGGCTATCACGCGCTGCTCGAACGAACTGCATTTGTAAGATTCAATGCGGTGCCGCATTATGCATACCTCAAGCTCAAAATGCCAGAACCTCGCGGGGTGATAACAGTTAGTGCAAACACAGAGCTCTTGCTCCGTACGGAGGAGCACACTGCGGCCCTCACAGCAGAAGTACAAAGCAACCTTCTTAGGCAGACCGCCAACTCGGTGATAAAGCCCCCGAACACCGTCAAGAGAGTCCGGAGTACCCTGCAACAGGATCGTCCGGCACGACCAGAGCTCGCCTAGCAATTCGGCCTCCATCCTAGTCCCAGCCAAGCGGCGAAATTTGTGCCGCGCGTACATAATTATGCACTCAAAATACCATGGGCATAGGCGGAGGCACAGCTATGACACGGTCCACAATGCGGCTCAACCGCCCCAGGATCCGTATATCTTTACAACCTTTTCTTTTCAGGTCCCTATCTTCGGGAGGCTCTTCCGATAAATTTGACTATCGGACCCATAACGGGATGGAAAAAACCAAGGAGACAAGAAGCTTTGGTGTACAAGGGAATCCCCAGGTGGTCTCTGATAACGATCGTTATACCTATTTTACATACCCGCACGCAGCTCGCTCTTGGTGAGGACGTGTTAAACAGTCCTGTTCCGCTTATCGCACTACTTGTACACATACGCTTTGACGTATTATTCAAATAACAATGGAAAATAATGTACATCTTCAGCTTACTATTACATTTCTTTCTCATTTTCCTTTAATGCTTATTTATTACAAATTTCACCCGTACATTTTGGTACGGCTGGCTCGCCAGGGGCTTCAGTGTACCCCATAACACGGCAAGAAAAGTCTGAACACTTTCGACAGTGCGACACCCCGAACTTATAGCATTATATGCATCAGCTCCGAATCATGTCTTGGGTCAATAGTTGGGTTTGCCCGGCTCCCATGTTTTGGTAACTTACATTCTGCTATATCGGCTAAGGTAGCACAGGGAGAACTACTGCGATTGTGTCCCGGTTCTTCCGGACGAGCACCTCAGTAGAAAAGCCGAAAACTGACTGTCATGATGAGGCGAGAATTGGTCGTTGTTCGAGAGGTCTCAAGGGTTTTTTTCTCTTCGGGCGAGGAATCGGTCTTGTCCGATTTAGGCATGCATAGTGCCCCAAGTTCGGCCTACCGAATACTAGGGTCTTCGCCAAAATTTAAAATTGTAGACTTATATGGCTAAGTGAGAGTGATAAAGCTGTATAGTCCGATTGCCTTGTCCGCTTCACTAAACACCTCCTTAAAGGACCAAATATTCGGATGAAGAGTGTTTAGATTTACCCCGAACACCCCAGTAATAGTTACATGGGGGCAGAAGCCGACGACTGGCCAACTCTCAGATTTTATAAACGGCCTCATAGAAGGTAATATTTTAAATCAACAGGCGTTATATAGAGCACATGAACTCGTTTTCACATTACAGGATCACATGAGTACATTCATTCAAATATTACATCCTTAGCACATTCCTCCGCCACAAGGCGGGCACCCTTCAGGACACTGTCATAATACTTTTCGGGGTGGCAATGCTCCTTGGCCTCCGGCGGACCCTCTATGACCAGCTTCTCGACATCCATCTTCGCCCAGTGCACTTTGGCACGGGCGAAGGCCCTGCGTGCACCTTCAATGCAGACTCACCTCTTAATGGCTTCAAGCCACCAACATGCATTCACAAGCCGTTTTACCAGGCCAAAGTAGCTGCTGGGCAGGGGCTCGCCAGGCCACATCCAGACTATGAGATCCTTCATGGCCAGTTCGGCCGCCTTGTGAAGTTCGACCAGTTGCTTCAGCTAGTCGCTCAAGGGCATCGGATGTTCGGTTCCAGTATATTGAGACCAGAACAGCTTCTCCGTCGATCTCCCTTCTTCGGCCCAGTAGAACTCCACATCATCCGATATGCTGCGCGGCGGATCTGCGAACGCTCCTGGAGAGCTCCGAATTCGGGTAAGTAAAAGCAAAGTCTCCTTCACATGCTTGCCTGCCGCTATCTTCTTGACCGCCTGCATCTCTTGGAGGGCCTTTTGGGCTTCGGCCTTGGCATCTTGTGCGCTCTCGAGGGCCTTCGCAAGCTCGGACTCCTGCGTCTTAGAGTCACGCTCCAAGGACTCGTATTTCTTGACGAAATCCTGGAGCTCTTGTTGGACCTCGCCGACTCGGGCCTCTTGCTTCTCGCGCTTGGCGCACTCCTTGGCTGCTTTGTCTTCAGCCTCGGTTAGCGCCTTTTTAAGGGCCGCCACTTCGGTCGTGGCCCCTATAAAAATTCATAATGCTTCTATGAGTTAAAACCATTCTTTCTTTATCAATATACAGACGGGGTATTATGTACCTTTGTTCTCCTCGATCTGCCTCTTCATGAGGTCGAGCTCTCCTTCGGTCCGCTCTAGGTCCCGCTTCAGTCCGGAGACCTCCGCAGTACGGGCAGCAGCGGCCAGCAGCGACGCCTGCTTATTCACATAGACACATTCTGTTAGACTCCTATGGAGGTTATTTGATCCTCTATTCAGCCTTTCTTACGAACACCAAACAGAGCATCAGGGGCTACTGTCTATACTGTGATATTTTCTTATAATTTTACTACTTACCTCAAAGCCTGTTAGGCGGCTGATGCAGGCTTCGGTCAATCTGCTTTTGGCGGACCGGACCTTCTCAATCACCGCACTCATGACGGTGTGGTGTTCTTCGTCAATGGAAGCGCCATGAAGCACTTCCAGCAGATTTTCCGATGCCTCTGGATGGATAGAGGTCATCGGCACAGGTGGCTCGCCCTCCTTAGTGAGGGGTTGCCTACCTGAATCCGGAACCACTGGAGGTTCCGACGCTGTATCCGGCTGGGGGCCAAACTTGTTTTGGCCCCCATCATCAGAATCCATGGGGGCCTTCCCTCCCATGTCCCCGGCGGCCAGGGTTTTGCCTTGGGGCGTCTCCAGAACTGCCTCCCCCTGGTCCGGTATCCTCTAAGACAACACCTCGATGTCGTCCGCGGGCCGGGGGGTGGTGGCCGTCGGGAGTGAATCGCTCTTCATCGCCGACTGGCCCAAAGACCCATCTGAGGAGGATACGTCGAGGTGGGCTTTGGACGGACTACACGATCATATTTAACATGATAAGAAGCAATAAAGCAAAACATACCGGAAGTATTATAGTCTCCGGATACTTACGACTTCGCCAGGGGCATGTCCCTGGGCAACCACTCCTCGTCGCTATAGGCGGCTGTTGTGGAGTGGTCCGGAGGGAGGGTCCTTCCCTTCTTGGACCCTTTGGCCTCCCCAGATGGGGCGGCCTTCCTTTTCTTCTTCCCCTCCCCCCCGCCCGGTTGGGGGGGGGGGCTTTCCTCTTCCTCCTCCTCGTTTTCGTTGGAGGAGCGCGCCTCGGTGTCTCTGGACGATGAGTCTGATACAACCTTGCGCCGGAGACCTTTCCTGGTCCCCGCGGCCTTCTTCTTGGCCTTCTTCTCTAGCACCTCATAGGGCGCCGGAAACAGCATCTCTGTTAAGAGAACCGTTGCTGGATCTTCAGGTAATGGAGCTAGACAGTCGATCCGCTCCGCTGTCGCTACCCAATCATGTTAAACGGACGTGGGGGCTTAGATTCCTCCCACGAACACACTGGGGAAAGGCACATCCTGTGAAATATAAAGAGCTTACCGGATTGGCGCGGTGCTTTGCGCTGAGTCTGCGGTCCTCGGTAATGGGAGGAGGTACCTCGGCGGCTTTGAATAACACCTTCTAGACGTCTTTGTGCGTCATGTCGAAGAGCTCTCCCAGCGTGTGGTGTTCGGCCGGGTCGAACTCCCACATATTGAATGCCCGTCTTTGACATGGGAGGATCCGGCGGAAGAGCATGACCTAGACCATGTTGACAAGCTTGATTTTCTTGCTTATCATATTTTTGACATAGTTCTGGAGTCCGGTCAGCTCCGCCGGCACACCCCAGGCTAAGCCCTTCTTTTCCAGGGGGTGAGCCACATAGGGATGCTAGATCAAAATTCGGGGGCCGCCGCCCAGTTGGCGTCATGCGGCTCGGTGATGTAGAACCACCCCGATTGCCACCCCTTCACGGTCTCCACATAGGAGCCTTCGAGCCAAATGACATTGGGCATCTTGCCCACCATGGCGCCCCCGCACTCCGCTTGCTAGCCGACGACTATCTTCAACTTCACGTTGAAGGTCTTCAGCCACAGGCCAAAGTGAGGCTTGATGCGGAGGAAGGCCTCGCACACGACGATAAAAGCCGAGATGTTGAGGATGAAATTGGGGGCCAGATCGTGGAAGTCCAGCCCGTAGTAGAACATGAGCCCGCGGAAAAATGGATGGAGGGGGAATCCTAGTCCACGGACGAATTGGGCAAGGAATACGACCCTCTCATGGGGTTCTGGAGTAGGGACGATCTGCCTTGCATCTGGGAGCCGGTGCCCTATGTTTGCGGCCAGGTATCTGGCTTCCCGGAGCTTCGTAATGTCCTCCTCCATAACGGAGGAGACCATCCACTTGCCTCCCGCTCTGGACATGTTTGGAGCGGCTTTGTGGAGAAGGTGGGAACTTGGGCGCTGGAGCTCGAGCGTGTAAGAATAGATGGGCAGGGGAAGAACAAGGCGTGGGTGAAAAAGAGGAATCCTTATCCCTTTATAAAGGCGGTAGAAATTATGCGCCTCTCCACTTGCCCCGTAAAATCGCTTATTCCCCAAGTGCCGCGATTGATGGCGTGGTTGGGTTACCCACACCCATATTAATGAGAATCCCGGGATAAGGGGACACGATCTCTGCTTCGACAAGACGTGCCAAGGAAACCTCCTCGCAATATGTGCCGTAGCTGGTTGAGAAAAACAGTTCAAATAATGACCGGGCCGTGGCGTGATGTCTCGCTATGAACAGTTGTCTGCAGATTAGATTTGTGGAATATTGTGCTCTCTATGGTGGTATGTGGAATTTGTTTTGCAGAGCCGGACACGATCCTTGTGTTCAAAATCTTCTATGGAGTATTCGGAGAAGGAACCTGCCTTACAATGCCGAAGACAATCTGCGCGTCGGACTCATCGTCATTGAAGCCTAGTTCAGGGGCTACTGAGGGAGTCCTGAATTAGGGGGTCCTCGAATAGCCGGACTATGTACTTTGGCCGGACTGTTGGACTATGATGATACAAGATTGAAGACTTCGTCCCGTGTCTGGGTGGGACTCTCCTTTGCGTGGAAGGCAAGCTTGGCAATTCGGATGTGTAGATCTCCTTCTCTGTAACCGACTCTGTGTAACCCTAGCCCCTCCGGTGTCTATATAAACCAGAGGGTTTAGTCCGTAGGACAACAACAATCAGAATCATAGGCTAGCTTCTAGGGTTTAGCCTTACGATCTCGTGGTAGATCAACTCTTGTAATACTCATATCATCAAGATCAATCAAGCAAGAAGTAGGGTATTACCTCCATCGAGAGGGCCCGAACCTGGGTAAGCATCATGTCCCCCGCCTCCTGTTACCATTAGCCTTAGACGCACAGTTTGGGACCCCCTACCCGAGATCCGCCGGTTTTGACACCAACAGTCGCTGCCATCGCTGCCGCCTCCACCTCAACCTCTGCCTGTGTGTCGAGGAGATCGAGGAGCCAATGGCCAAAGAGAGGTTTATCACGACCTCTTCGCCCAACGCCGGCGAGGTGACCGCTGAGGTTTCCCCGTCGTGCTCCGTGGGCTCTTTATCGATCCGCCGTCACCGGTCCCCTGATCCGGCAGCCTCCGTGCCCCTACGCCATTTCGAGGACTTCCCCGTCCTCCCTCGGAGCCGGCAGCCAACAAGGTCCTACCTCGGGGTCCAGCAGTGGTGGTGGGGGACGTGGGTCGCTAAGATTACAGATAGGGAGTCCCACACCTGCCGGTGGCTCGGTAGCTTCCACACGGTCAAGCTCACGGGCATGGAGTACGACTGCTGGTAGGTCCTTTACCACGGCGCGGCGGCTAGGCTCAATTTCCCCTTCGGCACACGTCCGGTCCACCTCGTTCCGCTGGAGCCAGGGGTGGTGAGCTCAGCTATAGCGCAGGGGGACCGCCAGGCATGGGAGCGCCTCGAGGCCGAGGCCGTCAATGAGGCCTACATGCAAGAGCTCCGCCGGCAGCACCCGGAGTTCGTGGAGGTGGCTTGGGCAATCTTTGCCGGCACGGAGGGTGGCGAGGTTATCGCGCTCTCCTCCAATGACGAGGTCGAAGGCGGCGAGGACGGCGGCGTGGAGGGCGGTGAGGTTATCGCACTCTCCTCTGATGACGAGGTCGAACGCGGCTAGGACGATGGCGCAGAGGGCGGCGAGGTTATCGCGCTCTCCTTTGATGATGAGGTCGAAGGCGGCGAGTACGGCGGCACGGAGGGCGTCGAGGTGGGCGGCAAGGACGAGGAGATCGACGTCGACGAGTGGAGGAGTGCCTTCCCCAACGACCCCGATGACGGCACCGGCCCAGACCCGGCTCGTGGCACACCGTACCTGATGAGGAATGATTGGCTCGACCTCTACTTCGAGCGAAAGTAGTTTATCTTAGTTTAAATTTATGTTTTATGTTTAGTTATGGAAAACTATCTATGTTTATGTTTGAATGCATGCTACTTTCGATTGAACCTTCTTTGAACTTGATCAAATTGAAGTTTACAACATTAAGTTTAGGGGATCAACTAGAAACGGCCAAAAAT
>NC_041383.1:554288383-554327150 GCF_002162155.2 Triticum dicoccoides
TATATATCCACTAAGGGTTTTAGTCCTTTAACTTTTAAAGGATCGGCTAGAGATCGCCTTATGCCTTGTTTATTTCAGTTCTTCACAATGTGATGCTCTATATGTGCAAGTATTTGCCGTGCAATTCAATTTCATCAATAACAGTTTCAACAATACCACTATGAATTACGATATTTGGTTGTTGTTAAGGATATTGCAGTTAACATGCCTTTTCGTTTTTTAACAATAACTAGTGTACTTTAGACCTGCACAATACCAGTTTGAATGATTGTTTGCTTGTTTATAAATGTTATGCCTGATGCAGTTAACACACCTTTCCACTTCTTGTTTTGCTTAACTAGCATGCTTAAGCCTACACACTGAAGCTATCATTTGTAGATTATGTTGTCTACCATGGATATATTTGGTTGATGTTTATCCCGGTGTGCTTAACATGCCTTTATATGTACTCATATAGGACAATATTGAGAACAGTCTTGTTTTTCATCGAGGTTAGTTTCATCGCATTGCTTATATGTACTCACTGTTCAGGATCTCGGTAGCACCATATAGCCTGGGGGCTGTTAAGGGATTAATCATAGAATTGGACATTTCACTGAATATATCTGTAACCCATTTATCAGTAGGTTAACTAGGGCCATATTTAATATATCTGAGGCTACATAGCAACATGCATTGTAATGAATGACTAAATATGCAATCCCATGCTACATAGCTACAAGTAACAGTGTTACCTTAATGTTCGTGTTACCTTAATGTTCTGATGATGTATAGATATACATGTATAAAATCTTATATAATGGGATGGAGGGAGTGTTATACTACATTATTTTGCAATTGTTGTTTAGCTTCTAATATTAACTTGGTGCTTTTAGGTACACATGTCATTGCCAAAGATCCACGCTTCGACCCTTTTTGTGTATGGGGCAATGAGATATTCATGAACCAGCATCAAGTGAGGAAACTGATAAAGATTGTTATTAAAATGGGTCAAAAGATGTCAATCAAACTATTTGTTTACACTTTATGCAAGACAACAGTGAACTGCAGGATGGTAAGTAAGAACCATGTAGCCTTCTTTTTACTGCCCATAATGAGTTATGTTAGATGACAATGTCTAAATCTTTTTTTCCTTTGTAGTGGATCCTGAAGAAGTTTACTCAAGATTACCTCTCAAACTACATGATTGGCGGACGGCCATCACAAGGGGTTGGACTAGAGTTGTGCGTGCCTTCTGCATCCAGGAGGGCACAATAGGGCCATTTTGCTTCACCTTGTTCAGCAACCAGTATGTCTGTCGCCTCTTTCTTTACCATATGTAATAGTACCAAGTATAGAACCCTGGTTCATCATTCTTTATTTGGTGCTTATGTAATTCTTTAACATATGTACATGTGAATTGAATAATGCGTTGGTTTTTTGAACCTGGTGGATATGAATAAAGCTATAACCTACTTTCAAGTTTAAATTAGGTACAATTTTAAATAGCAGCAATTAAATTAGGGCAAAATTATGGTGTGCATGTCATTACGGCACACACACAGTTAATAAAGCACAGCATGTGCAATATACATCATAATCAGACATGGTTTATGAAGTGGAAACCTGTGTAACAATGCACACAGTTGTTGTTTGCATAGCGTGTGTGATGTCAAACAATATCACATATGGTGCGGAAAAACTAAATGTGTGTGAATGTCTACCTATCCTACACGGTTTATAATCATGAACTGTTTGTGATGTGCCAGGAATCATAAGCCTAGAGCCAGTTTGGTACATGCCTAGAAAACTCATGTGCCTGGAATCTGCCTGGTTTTAGGTAAACCCACAAAACTCTGACTGTGATGGCAATGCGAGCACAAACTAGTAGCAAGGATGGAGCATTTCGGATATTTGAGACATCGAAAACAGTTATATAGGGGCAACCATATGCATCAAGGCTCCCTATCCCCGACGGTTTCTGGGTTGTGTGGGAAGGACTCCCCTATCGCCCACACTTACTTGGCGATGGTTCCAAATGTCGTCACGTAAAGGGGTTAAAAACCGTTTGTATAGCACCGACGCGTACCAGTGGTTAGAGTAGTAGTAGTCAATGACAAGATCAGCTAGCTCCTGGGCTCCATCATCTGGTCGCCGCAATTGGGTAAAGGGAAAAAAGGTCAGTGAGTACTCATCCAAAGTACTCGCAAGACTTACATCAGATCTACGCTAATATGGATCAATATCAATGGAAGGGGTTGTATATGTGGACTAAACTACAGAAACACCAGAATAGAAGGGAAGGCCTAGCCTATCAAAGACTAGCGTGTTGCAGCAACAGAAGAGAGTAGAATAACATAACATATAGTAACAAGTACATATTTTAATAATGCCCAGAGATCCTTCCTCGACTCCCTGTGAGAAGGCGATCCTGGAGCCGTCATATCCATTTAGTGTCTCAAGTATCTACTTCTACTTTTAATAGATCAGGGTATAACTCTGAGTGTCTATTACCGCGGACAGGGCTATTCGAATAGATATACTTCCCTGCAGGGGTGTGCCAACTTACCCAACACGCTCGATTAACTCCAGTCGAACACAATTTTTGGGTCATGCCCGACCTCAACTGATCGACACACCGTAGTCCCTACATAGTCTCAATAGAGAGGTCAGCATGCCGGTCTAAATCTTAAGTGCGAAGGGGTCATGGGACAATCGCCCAAAGCACTCATGCACATTGCACTGACGGTCGGGATCAGCCCTGGCTACCTCTTTATACAAAGCAGGTGCTTACATGGACCACCCGGTCACGTGCCGCACAACTGTGACGTCTGTAGAGCTTTTGGGAGAATCGTACGACGCCGAGTGCCCATACTTATTCTCATGTGGTTTAGTACGAAAAGGCTAGAGGCTGCTACCTCTTGAGCTTGTGTTGGGTTTTCCCTTGAAGAGAAAAGGGTGATGCAGCAAAGTAGAGTAAGTATTTCCCTCAGTTTTGAGAACCAAGGTATCAATCCAGTCGGAGACAACGCTCAAGCCACCGAATACCTGCACAAACAGACACCAACTTGCACCCAACACGACAAAGGGGTTATCAATCCCTTCACGGTTATTTGCAAAGATATATCTGATATAGATGGATAAACGGTAAAGTAATATTTTTGGTATTTTTGGTTTATGGAACGGAAAGTAAAAGATTGCAAAGAAAGTAAATAGGAAACTAAAACTGTAGACCGGAAACTTATATGATGGAAAGTAGACCCGGGGCCATACGTTTCACTAGAGGCTTCTCTCAAGATAAAAAATATTATGGTGGGTGAACAAATTACTACCGAGAAATTGATAGAAAAGTGAATAATTATGACGATATCTATGGCAATGATCATGAATATAGGCATCATGTCCGTATCAAGTAGACCGATGTCACGCCCAATATGCGACCCTATCCAAAAGGAACTCGAAGGTCCCACCAAGGATAGACCCGCATATTGAAACACTTTTGCAAGGTGGATATCATTACATCACCATTACATAATAGATGGGGATACATACAAGAGGCATACAATGTCACACGAATACAACATCATCTTACATAAGAGCAACATCCGACTACGGATGAAACACAAACTGAAGCTCAAACGACATCCATCCTGCTAGCCCAGGCTGCCGACCTGGAACCTATCCCCTGATCGAAGAAGAAGTAGAAGAAGAACTCCAAAACAAGCAAACATCATTCTCGTGTCATGATCATCGCATAACCTGTACCTGCAAATGTTGTTGTAGTAATCTGTGAGCCAGGAGGACTCAGCAATCCCATTACCATGGGTATCAAGACTAGCAAAGCTTAATGGGAAAGGAAGGGGTAAAGTGGTGAGGTTGCAGCAGCGACTAAGCAAGTATGGTGGCTAACATACGCAAACAAGAGCGAGAAGAGAAGCAAAGGAACGGTCGTCAACTAGTAATGATCAAGAGGTGATCCTGAACTCCTACTTACGCCAAACATAACCCAAGAACCATGTTCACTCCCGGACTCCGCCGAGAAGAGACCATCACGGCTACACACGCAGTTGATGCGTTTTAATTCGGATCTGGTGTCAAGTTATCTACAACCGGACATTAACAAATTCCCATCTGCCACATAACCGCAGGAACGGCTTTCGAAAGATAATACCCTGCAGGGGTGTCCCAACTTAGCCCATGATAAGCTCTCACGGTCAACGAAGGATATACCTTCTCCCAGGAAGACCCGATCAGACTCGGAATCCCGGTTTACAAGACATTTCGACAATGGTAAAACAAGACCAGCAAAGCCGCCCGCTGTGCCGACAAATCCCGATAGGAGCTGCACATATCTCGTTCTCAGGGCACAACAGATGAGCCAGACGTCGGGTTGGCATAGATCCTGGTTGCCCAGGGGGCGCCGGACATCGCTCAGGTTGGACCAACACTTGGAGGAGCACTAGCCCGGGGGGGGGGTAAAATAAAGATGACCCTCGGGCTCTGGGAACCCAAGGGAAAAAAGGGCTAGGTGAGGCAAATGGTAAAACCAAGGTTGGGCCTTGCTGGAGGAGTTTTATTCAAAGCAAACTGTCAAGGGGGTCCCTAAATCACCCAACCGCGTAAGGAACGCAAAATCCAGGAACATAACACCGGTATGACGGAAACTAGGGCAGCAAGAGTGGAACAAAACACCAGGCATAAGGCCGAGTCTTCACTCTTTACCAAGTATATAGATGCATTAATTAAATAAGAGATATTGTGATATCCCAACATAATCATGTCCATCATGAAGCAATCTTCAACTTCACCTGCAACTAACAACGCTATAAGAGGGGCTGAGCAAAAGCGGTAACATGGCAATATGGGAGGCATGGTAAACAAGTGATAGGTAGCGCAGCATAGCAATAGAACGAAGCAACTAGCATAGCAATGATAGTAGTGACATCCAGGCTAGCGGTCATCTTGCCTGAAATCCCGCAAGGAAGAAGAACAAGTCCATGAAGAAGACGGACGGGAGTAGTCGAATGAATCCTCACAATCGCAACATTACCGGAACTAAGAAGCAACACCGGAAAGAAACAAACAACATGGTAAATGCACAAGCATAAACATGGCATGATGCACAAACAAGTATGATGCATGTCCGGTTTAAAGAGGCATGGCATGGCAAAGTGCAACAAACAATACTACAAGTTAAGTGGAGCTCAATATGCAACGATTTGAATATTGACAAAACACCACATCAATTATTTAGTTCGCTCTCGTTTATGTACCCAACAATATTAAATGTTGATTAACATGGCAAGAGGTGAAGCATATGAAAACTAACTATTTAGGCAAGTTTAAATGAGGCCGAAACAACAAACAACAATTCCGGAAAATCCTCATGTCCATATTTTAGTTTTGGTACTGTTCTGCCCTAAACACAATTTTAATGATGTTAAACAGCAAAATGAAGTGCAACATGTTAAACTAGACATTTTTCCACCCCATTTACATATAATGTTTATTTAAAATGGAGCTACGGTTATTTAGTTATGAAATTAATCATTTTAGCATATGGCATTTGAGCAAATTTAAACAAACATCATTTTAAACATTTCAAACATGGATGAAAGTGCAAATTATGAAACTATATGAAAAACTAAGCATTTTCCATGTTTAAATTATTTTAATCCGATGCACGGTTCGAGAGTTATTATATGCATGAAATTTATGGTCCAATCTGTAAATATGCAGTGTACTGGTAAACTAGAAAAACGTTTCGCGAAAAAAAACGTGACTCGGGCCGAATCTGGCTGGCCCAACATGCACAGGAGAGGGGCGGGTGCTGCTTACCCTGCGCCAAGGCCCGGTTGGTGGTGCTGGGCTGGCGCAGGCCAGTGGATCGGTCAATGCGGAGCTGCTGGATCGAGCAGGCGCTCGATGCAGCGTAGTGCAGCGGCAGGAAACAGGGGCAACGGCGGTGTCGCGAACTCCGTTGATGCAGAACGACGAGGAGGCGCAGGGATGGCTAGGGGTGGATGGATCAGCCTCGGGACGCCGGATCTTGGCTGGTGGCGAAGCTCCATGGCAGCAGACGAACTAAAGGAGGCGGCAGCGCACATCCTGTGTCCAAAAGACAGAGAGCTTCAGAGACGGGGACGAAACACAGACAGGAAAAAAGGGGAGACCGTGAGGGGGGGCTGGCTGACCGGCGGCAAGATCCATCGACTTGCGGCTCAGACGGATCGATGCAGAGGCGCGGGGGACAGCTTCCGGCGCGGGGCGCTCGAGGCAGGGCCGGAACCTGCCGGTGGCGTCGCAGACGAGCGCAAGGTAGAGGAGGCAGGTAGGACACCGCATTCTGGTGTTCGAAGCAGGGGAACATGCGGACGCATGGTTCTTCGGCGAGTTACTTGGCGGGGCGACGGGACTCGGGAACTGCGGGAATCGAGCGCGGAGGAGCCGGGGATGGTGGATCCATGCGCGCACGGCAAGAACATGGCGATGGCGGCTTCCTCCTTGCGGCTCCTGCACGGACGTACCTGGGAGAGAGAGAGCATGAGAGGGAAAGACAACAGGAGAAGAAAGGGAAAGGAAGGAGAGGCGCGAGCGTGGCTGGCCTGTTGGTGGCTGCTAGCAAAACTGCTCGCCAGGGACGACGGCAGGTGAACTTGAGGAGAGGTGCCGGGCTCGGGGAAGGAGCATGGCGTGCGGGAGGAGCGGGAGAGGAGGAGCTCCTCTGGTTGTCCGGGCGCTGAAACCAAGGGAGAGGGCGGCGGCGGCGTGGGGATTTGGTGGAGATTGAGTGAGGGGATCCTGATGTGGAAGAAGAGACACGGGGTGGCGGCGGCAGAGAAAAGATGGATGGGACATCTCCCTAAAATTTAGGGTTTGGTCTGATTTGGTTAGGACTGCCCACTATATATAGTAGGTGTCTAAATGAGAGGGGATTTGAGCCCCTAGATTTTGATCGGACGGCTTCGGGTGGTCTAAACAAAGAACGGATGATGTTTAGGATAACTCGGGATTGTTCCGGACCCATTGGTCATGACTGCCCGGGTCGGGTTCGGGACAACTTTCGGATGCGCGCGAGGGGGTCTGCACTGTGCAAAGGGGTCAAACGGTCAGGCAACAAAAGGACGGTTGGTCTAATAAAGGTCAACGGAGGCGAGAAAGAAGCGGCAGCAACTAACGGCTACGAGTTTTTATGAAAACATGCAGATGCAATGCGAATGATGCCATGAGATGGAATGCATGACATGAACAAAATGCAAAAACAAAAGACAAAAATCCAACCACGGACGAAAAATCATATCGCATCTCCGGAAAAGGCGAGAGTTGGAGGTACGAATATGGAAAGTTGTATCCGGGGCGTTACAACCGACTCCTTCCTACATCTACTACTATTACTCCACACATCGACCGACTCCTACCTGCATCTAGAGTATTAAGTTCATAGAACAGAGTAACACATTAAGCAAGATGACATGATGTAGCGAGATAAACTCAAGAAATATGATGAAAACCTCATCTTGTCATCCTTGATGGAAACAATACAATACGTGTCGGTTCCCCTTCTCTCACTGGGATCGAGCACCGCAAGATTGAACCCAAAGCTAAGCACTTCTCCCATTGCAAGAAAAACCAATCTAGTTGGCCAAACCAAATCGATAGTTCGAAGAGACTTGCAAAGATATCAAATCATGCATATAAGAATCCAGAGGAGATTCAAATAATATTCATAGATAAGCTGATCATAAATCCACAATTCATTGGATCTCGGCAAAATACCGCAAAAAAAGTATTACATCGAATAGATATCCAAGAACATCAAGGAGCACATGGTATTGAGAATCAAAGAGAGAGAAGAAGCCATCTAGCTACTAGCTATCGACCCGTAGGTCTATTGTAAACTAGTCATGCTTCATCGGAGAGGCAATGGTGTTGATGTAGAAGCCCTCCATGATCAAATCCCCCTCCGGCAGGGCACCGGAAAAGGCCCCTAGATGGGGTCTCACGGGTACAGAAGGGTGTGGCGGTGGAAAAGTGGTTTCGTGGCTCCCCTGGTAGGTTTTGTGATATTTGAGAATATATAGGCGGAAGAAATAGGCCGGTGGAGTCACGAGGGGCCCACAAGGGTGGGGGCGCGCTACCCCCTGGGCGTGCCTCCCAGCCTTGTGGCCACATCGTGGCTTTCCTGACGTGCACTCCAAGCCCTCTGAATGTCTTCTGGTCCAAGAAAAATCATCCCGAAAGTTTCATTCCATTTGGTATTCCTTTTCTGCGAAACTGAAAAGCAAGGAATAAACAGAAACTAGCATCGAGCTCTAGGTTAATAGGCTAGTCCCAAAAATTATATAAAATAGTATATTAATGCTTATAAAACATCCAGAAAAGATAATATATTAGCATGGAACAATCAAAAATTGTAGATACATTGGAGACGTATCAAGCATCCCAAGCTTAATTCCTGTTCGTCCTCGAGTAGGTAAATGATAAAAACAGAATTTTTGATGTGGAATGCTACCTAACATATTTATCCATGTAATTTATTTATTGTGGCATGAATGTTCAGATCCGTATGATTCAAAACAAAAGTTTAATATTGACATAAAAACAATAATACTTCAAGCATACTAACAAGATAATTATGTCTTCTGAAAATAACATGGCCAAAGAAAGCTTATCCCTACAAAATCATATAGTCTGGCTATGCTCCATCTTCATCACACAAAATATTTAAATCATGCACTACCCCGATGAGAAGCCAAGCAATTGATTCATACTTTTGATGTTCTCAAACCTTTTCAACTTTTACACAATATATGAGCGTGAGCTATGGACATATCACTATAGGTGGAATAGACTGTGGTTATGGAGAAGACAAGAAGAAGGAGATAGTCTCACATCAACTAGGCGTATCAACGGGCTATGGAGATGCCCATCAATAGATATCAATGGAGATGCCCATCAATAGATATCAATGTGAGTGAGTAGGGATTGCCATGCAACGGATGCACTAGAGCTATAAGTTTATGTAAGCTCAAAAAGAAACTAAGTGGGTGTGCATCCAACTTGCTTGCTCACGAAGACCTAGGGCAATTTGAGGAAGCCCATCATTGGAATATACAAGCCAAGTTCTTTAATAAAAAAATTCCCACTAGTATATGAAAGTGACAACATAGCAGACTCTCTATCATGAAGAACATGGTGGTACTATGAAGCACAAGTGCGGTAAAAGGATAGTAAGATTGCCCCTTCTCTCTTTTCTCTCATTTATTTATTTTATTTTATTATTTGGGTCTTCTCTCATTTTTTGGCCTCTTTTTTCTCATCCGGAGTCTTATCCCGACTTGTGGGGGAATCATAGTCTCCATCATCCTTTCCTCACATGGGACAATGCTCTAATAATGAAGATCATCACACTTTTATTTACTTACAACTCAAGAATTACAAATCGATACTTAGAACAAAATATGACTCTATTTGAATGCCTCCGGCGGTGTATCGGGATGTGCAATGAATCAAGTGACATGTATGAAAGAATTATGAACGGTGGCTTTGCCACAAATACAATGTCAACTACATAGTCATGCAAAGCAATATGACAATAATTGAGCGTGTCGTATAAACAGAACGGTGGAAAGTTGCATTGGAATATATCTCAGAATGGCGATGGAAATGCCATAATAGGTAGGTATGGTGGCTGTTTTGAGGAAAGTATATGGTGGGTTTATGGTACCGCCGAAAGTTGCGGGGCACAAGAGAGGCTAGCAATGGCGAAAGGGTGAGAGTGTGTATAATCCATGGACATAAAGAACTCGTATACTTATTGCAAAAATCTATGAGTTATCGAAACGAAATACTATGCGCATGCTCCCAGGGGGATAGATTGGTAGGAAAAGACCATCGCTCGTCCCCGACCGCCACTCAAAAGGAAGACAATCAAAAAATAAATCATGCTCTGACTTCATCACATAACGGTTCACCATACGTGCATGCTACGGGAATCACAAACTTTAACACAAGTATTTCTCAAATTCACAACTACTCACTAGCATGACTCTAATATGACCATCTTCATATCTCAAAACAATCATAAGGAATCAAACTTTGCATAGTATTCAATGCACTTTATATGAAAGTTTTTATTATATCCCTCTTGGATGCCTATCATATTAGGACTAAATTTATAACCAAAGAAAATTACCATGCTGTTTGGAGACTCTCAAAATAATATAAGTGAAGTGCCAGAGTTCATCAATTTCTACAAAATAAAGCCACCGCCGTGCTCTAAAAAGATATAAGTGAAGCACCTAGAGTATTCTAATAAATCAAAATTCATGTGTGTCTCTCTCAAAAGGTTTGTACAGCAAGGATGACTGTGGCAAACGAAAAATCAAAGACTCAAATCATACAACACGCTCCAAGCAAAACACATATCATGTGGTGAATAAAAATATAGCCTCAAGTAAAGTTACCGATAGACGAAGACGAAAGAGGGGATGCCTTCTGGGGCATCCCCAAGCTTAGGCTCTTGGTTGTCCTTGAATATTACCTTGGGGTGCCTTGCGCATACCCAAGCTTAGGCTCTTGCCACTCCTTATTCCATAGTCCATCAAATCCTTACCCAAAACTTGAAAACTTCACAACACAAAACTCAACAGAAAATCTTGTAAGCTTTGCTAGTATAAGAAAATAAATCACCACTTTTGGTACTGTTGTGAACTAATTCTTTATTTATATTGGTGTAAGATATACTGTATTCCAAGTTTTACATGGTTCATACCCCCCGATACTAGCCATAGATACATCAAAATAAGAAAACAACACGTGAAAAACTGAATCTGTCAAAAGGAGAACAGTGCGTACCAATCTATAACTCCCGAATACTTCTGTAATCTCACAAATTTTGAAAAGTTAGGACGACCTGGAAAATTTGTTTATTAATCTTCTAAAAAAATAATAAGAGCAAAACCACGTTTCTGTGATTTACGAAAATTATTTTCGTGAGCACAAAAGTTTGTATTTCTCAGCAGGATCAAAACAACTATCACCGTAAGCTATCCCAAAGGTCTTACTTGGCACAAACACTAACTAAAACATAAAACCACATCTAACCAGAGGCCTGATGAAATACTTATTGCAATACAGAACCTAAAAAGCAAAAAAAATTGGGTTGCCTCCCAACAAGCGCTATTGTTTAACGCCCTTATCTAGGCATAAAGCAATCCATAAGTGGCTCTCATATAGATTCATAAGGCAATTTAATTTTATTTCTTGGAAAGTGTTCCATGCCCTTCCTTAATGGAAATTAAAATATAATGTTTCCTTCTTTCATATCAATAATTGCACCAATCGTTCTAAGGAAAGGTCTACCAAGAATAATAGGGCATGTAAGGTTGCAATCTATATCAAGAACAATAAAATCTACAGGCACATAATTCCTATTTGCAACAATAAGAACATCATTAATTCTTCCCACAGGTTTCTTAATAGTGGAACCCACAAGATGCAAATTTAAAGAACAATCATCAAATTCACGAAAACCTAACACATCACATAAAGTTTTTGGAATCGTGGAAACACTAGCACCCAAATCACAAAGCATGGCATTCATAATCTTTAATCTTAATCTTAATAGTAGGTTACCACTCATCATAAAGTTTTCTAGGGATATAAACTTCCAATTCAAGCTTTTCTTCAAAAGATTGCATCATAGCATCAACGATATGTTTAGTAAAAGCTTTGTTTTGACTATAAGCATGAGGAGAATTCAACATGGATTGCATCAAGGAAATACAATCTATTAAAGAACAATTTTAATAATTAAATTCCTTGAAATTCAAAAGAGTGGGTTCATTGCTACTTGAAGTTTTGACCTCTCCAATCCCACTTTTATCAATTTTTGCATCAAGATCTAAAAACTCTGAATCATTGGGACGCCTTTTAACTAAAGTTGACTCATCTCCAGTCCCATCTTTATCAAGATTTGTATTAGAAAACAAAGATTCAATAGGAGTCACATCAATCACTTTAAGATCTTCATCATTATTTTTAGCCTCCTGGTTTGGCGGCCATTTAGTTTACTAAAGTAGCTTGTTTATCAGAAATTTGGCCTACTAATTTTTCAAGATGCGCAAACTGATATCTCAAACCATAAAATTCCTTAGACATATCATCAAGCTCTTTATTCATGTATTCCATAAAAAAATTCTGCTCCTTGAGCTCGTTTCTAAAGAAATTGTTATGCTCAAATTGCAAAGACATGAAGCTTTCTAACATTATTTTCAATTTTGTCTAACCTCCTAAGGTGAGGGTCAACGTTTTTTTGGAGGAATCATTGTGATAAGGCAAGCAATCCAACATACAAGCACACAAAAAGCAAGAGAAGAAGACGAACGGAAGAGGGGCGAAGAAAAGGCAAATCGTTTCAACGGGGGGAGGAAAACGAGAAGCGAATGGCAAATAATGTAATGCGGTGGATGAGGGTTTATGATGGGTACTTGGTATGTCTCAGCTTGGCGTAGATCTCCCAGGCAACGGCGCCAGAAATTCTTCCTGCTACCTCTTGAGCTTGCGTTGGTTTTTTCCTTGAAGAGGAAAGGGTTATGCAGCAAAGTAGAGTAAGTATTTCCCTCAGTTTTGAGAACCAAGGTATCAATCCAGTAGGAGACAATGCTCAAGCCATTGGATACCTACACAAACAAAAACCAACTTGCACCCAACGCGACAAAGGGGTTGTCAATCCCTTCACGGTTATTTGCAAAGTGAGATTTGATATAGATGGATAAGCGGTAAAGTAATATTTTTGGTATTTTTGGTTTATGGAACGGAAAGTAAAAGATTGCAAAGTGAGTAAATAGGAAACATAAATTGTAGATCGGAAACTTATATGGTGGAAAGTAGACCCGGGGGCCATACGTTTCACTAGAGGCTTCTCTCAAGATAGAAAATATTACGGTGGGTGAACAAATTACTGCCGAGCAATTGATAGAAAAGTGCATAGTTATGAAGATATCTAAGGTAATGATCACGAATATAGGCATCACGTCCGTATCAAGTAGACCGACTCCTGCCTACATCTACTACTATTACTCCATACATCGACCGACTCCTGCCTGCATCTAGAGCATTAAGTTCATAGAACAGAGTAATGCATTAAGTAAGATGGCATGATGTAGCGAGATAAATTCAAGAAATATTATGAAAACCCCATCTTGTTATCCTCGATGGCAACAATACAATACATGTCGGATCCCGTTCTGTCAGTGGGATTGAGCACCGCAAGATTGAACCCAAAGCTAAGCACTTCTCCCATTGCAAGAAAAACCAATCTAGTTGGCCAAACCAAATCGATAGTTCGAAGAAACTTGCAAAGATATCAAATCGCGCATATAAGAATTCAGAGGAGATTCAAATAATATTCATAAATAAGCTAATCATAAATCCACAATTCATCGGATCTCGGCAAACACATCGCAAAAAAGTATTACATCGAATAGATATCCAAGAACATTGAGGAGAACATGGTATTGAGAATGAAAGAGAGTGAAGAAGCCATCTAGCTACTAGCTACGGACCCGTAGGTCTGTGGTAAACTAGTCACGCTTCATCGGAGAGGCAATGTTGTTGATGTAGAAGCCCTCCGTGATCAAATCCCCCTCCGGCAGGACGCCAAAAAAGGCCCCTAGATGGGATCTCACGGGTACAGAAGGTTGCAGTGGTGGAAATGTGGTTTCGCGGCTCCCCTGGTAGGTTTTTGGATATTTGAGAATATATAGGCGGAAGAAATAGGTCGGTGGAGTCACGAGGGGCCCACAAGGGTGGGGGGCGCGCCCTACCCCCCTGGGCGCGCCTCCCGACCTTGTGGCCGCCTCGTGGCTTTCCTGACATGCACTCCAAGCCCTCTGGATGTCTTCTAGTCCAAGAAAAATCATCGATAAAGTTTCATTCCCTTTGGACTCCGTTTGGTATTCCTTTTCTGCGAAACTCAAAAACAAGGAAAAAAACAGAAACTGGCACTGGGTTTTGGGTTAATAGGTTGGTCCCGAAAATAATATAAAATAGCATATTAATGCATATAAAACATCCAAAATAGATAATATAATAGCATGGAACAAACAAAAATGTAGATACGTTGGAGACGTATCAGAGGCCTACTCGGATCACATATCCAAACTCGTTAGTGTCTTGGGAGTGCACGGAGATGATTAGTGATCCAGTCGCCCCGTCTCGCGAACTGATGACAAGGGCCAGGCCCATCTCTCTCTAGGACGGTCTCTGCTTGCCCGGTCGTGCCACGTCATTATCTCGCGAGTACCCTCATGTTCAACCCGACTTATCCAGAGACTGTCGGGAACTCAGGTCCACCTCTACTGGGGCGGTACCACCTGTCCCTTTAGTCCCGCAGTAATGGTTAACAGGGTAATAGTTGAAGGTAACAATGTGTCCTTACCATCAAGGTGAACTCAAAGGAATCACCCTCGATAGGTTCACACCTGAGGTAAAATGTCATGGTGAACTCAGAGGAATCATCCTCGGTAGTTTCACGCTTGAAGAGCTACACGACAGAGATGTCATCAGGAGTGGTGAGTGAGGAATCACCCTCGGCTAACCACACTTGACATGCTACACTATAGAGATATCATCATAAGTGGGATATGAGGCATCACCCTCGACACTCGATAGTAGCTATGCAGAGTCGTACAACTAAGGGGGGTGTTGGTGATGTGTCAATCTCAGCTCGTTGATCACATTGATCGAGTCAACGATAACAAAGCGGGGCAACAAGGACAAGGGTGAGGGGTCACTGATGGATCACTAACCAACCTCTACTAAGCATATAGGATAACATGTAAAATAACAATAGCAGGTTACAAAAGCAGGCTATGCATCAGAATAGGAGCTATCGAACAACAGTAGGAAAATCTAATGCAAGCATGAGATAAAGAGTGGGCGATATATGAATGATCATGGGGGGTTTGCTTGCCTAGAAGCTCTGCTGAAAGGGGCTGGTTGTCAGGAGTGTAGTCGTACATAGCAGCGTTAGCGTCGGGCTCAGGGTCTACCGGAGAAGAAAAGGGGGAAGAAACAGTAAATATAAAGCACACAGGTGCAACACAATGCATGACAAGGTTATATCCTATGCTAGGGGTGACCTAATGCAGTGCTAAGTGATATAGATGGAGTAGGGAAATATCTGGGAATATTTTCCTGGCTTTAGGCAATTATTGGTCAGACGATCTGGAGGGGAAGATTCCATGTTTGCTGTGTTGGATGAAGGAAATATGCCCTAGAGGCAATAATAAAGTTGCTATTTTATATATATCATGATAAATGTTTATTATTCATGCTAGAATTGTATTAACCAGAAACTTGATTCATGTGTGAATACATAGACAAAACATCGTGTCCTTAGTAAGCCTCTACTAGACTAGCTCGTTAGTCATAGATGGTTAAGTTTCCTAACCATAGACGTGTGTTGTCATTTGATGAACGGGATCACATCATTAGGAGAATGATGTGATGGACAAGACCATCCATTAGCTTAGCATATTGATCGTTCAGTTTATTGCTATTGCTTTCTTCATGTCAACTACTTATTCCTTCGACTATGAGATTATTCAACTCCCAGATACCGGAGGAATACCTTGTGTGCTATCAAACGTCACAACATAACTGGGTGATCATAAAGATGCTCTACAGGTATCTTCGAAGGTGTTTGTTGAGTTGGCATAGATCGAGATTAGGATTTGTCACTTCGAGTATCGGAGAGGTATCTCTGGGCCCTCTCGGTAATGCACATCATAATAAGCCTTGCAAGCAATGTGACTAATGATTTAGTTGCGGGATGATGTATTATGGAACGAGTAAAGAGACTTGCCGGTAACGAGATTGAACTAGGTATGAAGATACCGATGATCGATTCTCAGGCTAGTAACATACCGATGACAAAGGGAATAACATATGCTATCATTATGGTACGACCGATAAAGATCTTCGTAGAATACGTGGGAACCAATATGAGCATCCAGGTTCCGCTGTTGGTTATTGACCGGAGAGGTGTCTCGGTCATGTCTACATAGTGCTCGAACTCGTAGGGTTCGTATGCTTAACATTCGATGACAATTTGTATTATATGAGTTATGTGATTTGGGGAACAAATATTGTTCGGAGTCCCAGATGAGATCACAGACATGATGAGGAGTCTCAAAATGGTCGAGAGGTAAAGATGGATATATAGGACGATGGTATTCGGACACCAAAAGTGTTCCGGAAAGCACCAGGTCCTTATCGGGTCACGGGGTTTCGGGCACCCCCGGCAAAATATATGGGCCTTATGGGCCAAGAGGGGAAACACACCAGCCACAAAGAGGCTGGTGTGCCCCCCCCCATATGGGCTGGCCAAATTCAGGGCTTGTTGTGATGTGATATGGTCAAAACATGATGTGATATACGTTATTGTATGAGATGATCATGTTTTGTAAAAGTTATCGGCAACTGGCAGGAGCCTTATGGTTGTCGCTTTATTGTACGAAATACAAACGCCATGTAATTGCTTTACTTTATGAGTATGCGTTAGCGATAGTTGTAGAAGCAATAGTTGGTGAGACAACAACGACGCTATGATGGAGATCAACGTGTCAAGCTGGTGACGATGGAAATCATGACGGTGCTTTGGAGATGGAGATCAAAGGCAAAAGATGATGATGGCTATATCATGTCACATATTTTGATTGCATGTGATGTTTATCTTTTATGTGTCTTATTTTATTTAGTACGGCGGTAGCATTATAAGATGAGCCCTCACTAAAATTTCAAGGTGTAAGTGTTCTCCCTGAGTGTGCACCGTTGCAACAGTTCGTCGTGCACAGACACCACGTGATGATCGGGTGTGATAAGCTCTACATTCACATACAACGGGTGCAAGGCAATTTTGCACATGCGGAATACTCGGGTTAAACTTGACAATCCTAGCATGTACAGACATGGCCTCGGAACACTGGAGACCGAAAGGTCGAACATGAATCATATAGTAGATATCATCAACATAGAGATGTTCACCATTGAAAACTACTCCATCTCACATGATGATCGGACATGGTTTAGTTGATATGGATCACATGATCATTTAGATGACTCGAGGGATGTCTATATAAGTGGGAGTTCTTAAGTAATATGATTAACTGAAATTAATTTAACATGAATTCAGTCTTGATATTATTTGCAAATTATGTTACAGAGCAATAGCTCGCGATGTAGCTCCCCATTTATTTTTGATATGTTCCTAGAGAAAAATAAGTTGAAAGATGTTAGTAGCAATGATACGGACTGGGTCCATGGTCTGAGGATTATCCTCATTGCTGCACAGAAGAATTATGTCATTGATGCACCGCTAGGTGACAAACCTATTGCAGGAGCAGATGCAGACGTTATGAATGTTTGGCAAGCACGGTATGATGACTACTTGATAGTTTAGTGTGCCATGCTTTACGGCTTAGAACCGGGACTTCAAAAACATTTTGAACATCGTGGAACATATGAGATGTTCCAAGAGCTGAAATTGGTATTTCAGACTCATGCCCGAGTCGAGAGGTATGAGACCTCTGACAAGTACTTTGCCTACAAGATGGAGGAGAATAGCTCAACCAGTGAACATGTGCTCAAAATGTATGAGTACTACAATCGCTTGAATCAAGTGGGAGTTAATCTTCCAGATAAAATAGTGATTGACAGAGTTCTCTAATCACTATCACCAAGTTACTGGAATTTCATGATGAACTATAATATACAAGGGATGACAAAAATGATTCCCAAGCTCTTAGCAATGCTGAAATCGGCAAAGGTAGAAATCAAGAAAGAGCATCAAGTGTTGATGGTTAACAAGACCACTAGTTTCAAGAAAAGGGGCAAAGGAAAAGAAAGGGAACTTCAAGAAGAAAGACAAGCAAGTTGTCACTCCCGTGAAGAAGCCCAAAGCTAGACCTAAGCCTGAAACTGAGTGCTTCTACCGCAAACGTAATGATCACTGGAAGCGGAACTACCCCAAATACTTGGCGGATAAGAAGGATGGAAAAGTGAACAAAGGTATATTTGATATGCATGTTATTGATGTGTACTTTACTAGTGTTTATAGTAACCCCAGGGTATTTGATATCGGTTTAGTTGCTAAGATTGGTAATTCAAAATAGGAGTTGCAAAATAAATAGAGACTAGTTAAGGGCGAGGTGACGATGTGTGTTGGAAGTGATTCCAAGGTTGATAAGATCATCATCGCACACTCCCTCTACCTTCGGGATTAGTGTTGGACCTAAATAAGTGTTATTTGGTGTTTGCGTTGAGCATGAATATGATTGGATCATGTTTTTATTGCGATACGCTTATTCATTTAAGATAGAGAATAATTGTTGTTCTATTTACATGAATAAAACCTTCTATGGTCATACACTCAATATAAATGGTTTATTGAATCTCGATTGTGATGATACACATATTCATAATATTGATGCCAAAAGATGCAAAGTTGATATTGATAGTGCAACATATTTGTGGCACTGTCGTTTAGGTCATGTTGGTGCAAAGCGCATGAAGAAACTCCATGCAGGTGGGATTTTGGAATCACTTGATTATGAATCATTTGATGCTTGCGAACCATGCCTCATGGACAAGATGACTAAGACTCCGTTCTCCGGAGCAATGGAGCGAGCCACTAACTTATTGGAAATAATACATACCAATGTATGCAGTCCGATGAGTGTTGAGACTCGTGGCGGGTATCGTTATTTTCTGACCTTCGCAGATGATTTGAGCAAACATGGGTATATCTACTTAATGAACACAAGTCTGGAACATTTGAAAAGTTCAAAGAACATCAGAGTGAAGTGGAGAATCATCGTAATAAGAAAATAAAGTTTCTACGATCTGATCGCAGAGGCGAATATTTGAGTTACAAGTTTGGCCTTCATTTAAAACAATATTGAATAGTTTCACAACTCATGCCACCTGGAACACCACAACTCATGCTTTATTTTATCTGCTCTAGAAAGTCTTTAAGGAATTTGTTAATTTGCACAATTCCACCCTCGGGGTGTATTTTGAACTTCTGCCTGAAGATTCGGCCAATGGGCCTATGCTTATGTAAATATTTAATCCGAGTTCTATCTTTCCTTGCTCATTGCTCCTTTGGCTTTTTTCCTTTGCCGCCTTCCCCTAGTTGTCGCTTTTTCAGTCAGAGCACAAGGTCACCCTCTTGGAAAGATCTTGGCCTGACCTTCCTGTTGTAGTATCGGTGCAGGCTCTGCTGGTAGATGCCGGACCGACTGAGCGCCAACAGCCGGCCCTCTTCCAGCAAATCGACGTCGTCTTGAGGTGCTTCTTCTGCTTCCTCCTTGATGTACATGGTGACTCGCGGGTAGTCGAATTCTATGTCCGTCGGGATGACGGCTTCAGCACCGTAGACGAGGAAGAAAGGCGTGAAGCCGGTTGACTTGTTTGGAGTCGTGCGCAGACTCTAGAGGACGGCTGGCAGCTCCTCGAGCCAACAGCCGGCCGAACGCTCTAGTGGTTCGACTAGGCGGGGCTTGATGCCGGATAGGATGAGGCCGTTTGCTCGCTCCACCAATCCGTTTGACTGCGGATGGGCGACGGATGCTAAGTCCAGTCGGATGCCCTGTGTTGCGCAGAAACGGGCCAAGGCTCCTTTGGCAAAATTTGTGCCATTGTCGGTGATGATGCTGTGTGGTATGCCGTACCGAGTCGTAATGTCGGTGATGAAGGTTACTGCAGTCGGACCATTCAACTTCTTGATGGGTTTTACTTCTATCCACTTGGTGAACTTGTCCACCGCGACAAGTAGGTGAGTTAGGCCGCCTCGTGCCGTCTCGAATGGTCCCACCATGTCCAAGCCCCAAACCGCAAAGGGCCAGGCGATGGGAATGGTCTTGAGCACTGAAGTCGGCTAGAGCGGCTTGGAACAGAACATCTGGCACCCTTTGCAGTTTTGGACTAATTCCTTGGCCTCTTCCAGGGCAGTCGGCCAGAAGAAACCGTGTCGGAAGGCTTTGGCGACGAGTGCCCTAGAAGCCGCATGGTGGCCACACTCGCCTTCATGAATGTCTCTGAGAATTGCTTGGCCTTGTTCTGCCTCGACACAGTGTTGGTAGACACCAGTGACACTGCGCCTGACCAGCTCTCTGTTGACTATGGTATAGGCTGCCGCTTGGCGTTGCACTTCCCGAGCCAGGATTTCATTAGCTGGCAACTCTCTGTTTACTAGGAACTTGAGGATGGGCTGGGCCCATGAGGGTGCTGCTATTTCTTCGATTGCCACTATTGCGACTTGGACAAGGGTGGCTGGGCTGGGAGGCGGCGGGCTGGAACTCGCGGCCGCTTGCTGGATCGGTGAAGTCCCCGGGCCGACTGGCGCAGTCCCCGGGCCGAGTTCTGAAGTCTTCGGGCTGACTGTCGCAGTCCCTGAGCCGGGTTCTGAAGTCCCCGGGCCGGCTTCGACTGCGGTATTTTTGGAGCTGTCTGTAAGGATTCTTGTGCCGTCTGTTGGTGCTCTTGAGTCAGATCTGACTTCTTCGGGGGGAGCTGGCACAAAAATGGAGTCTGATTTCGGCGAAGGCTTGATAGACGGCTTGAGGAGGGGCTGAAGGGCGACGCCGGATGGTATTGCTTGACAGGTGGAGCCGACTCGTGCCAGGGCGTCCGCTTGGTTGTTGTCATTTCTTGGAATGTGAAGGAATTCACAGCCCTCAAAATATCCGCTGAGTTGCTGCACCAGAAAGCGGTAGCTTGCCATGTTTGCATCTTTGGTGTTCCAGTCGCCAGATGACTACTGGACCACCAAATCGGAATCGCCGTAGCACAGGATCCGGCGGATGCCGAGCTCTTTGGCAAGCCGGAGCCCGTGAACGAGCGCCTCGTATTCGGCAACGTTGTTGGAGGCGGCGAAGTGGATCTGCAGTGCGTACTTGAGCTTGTCGCCTTCGGGGGAGGTGAGGAAGACGCCGGCTCCCAGGCCAGTGCGCATCTTGGAGCCATCGAAATGCATCCACCAATGGGTGGAGTCGGGTGCCGGCGGCAGGTACTGGGTCTCGGCCCAGTCGACAAGGAAGTCGGCCAGTGCTTGTGACTTGATGGCGGCGCGGGGCTGGTAGTAGATGGTGTAGGGAGCCAGATCTATGGCCCACTTGGCTACTCGGCCTGAAGCATCACGGCTTCCAATGATCTCGGCCAGTGGAGCGGTGCAAACCACAGTGATTGGATGCTCTTGAAAGTAAGGCTTCAACTTCTTGGCGGCGAAATGCACGCCGTAGCACATCTTCTGGTAGTGGGGGTAGTTCTGCTTGGAGGTCGACAGTACCTCGCTCAGGTAATATACCGATCTCTGGACAGGGAGCGCCTTGCCTTCCTCCTTGCGTTCAACTACGATAACTGTGCTGACTACCCGGCTGGTGGCGGCAATGTATAGGAGCATAGGCTCTTTAGGAGTCGGAGCCGCCAGCACAGGGGGAGTAGTCAACATCTTCTTCAATTCGGGAAATGCTTCGTCCGCCTTGTGGTTCCACTCAAAAAAGGTGGTCTTCTTCATCAGTTGGTACAAAGGGAGAGCCTTCTCACCCAGCTGACTGATGAATCGGCTGATGGACGCCAAGCAGCCAATGAACTTCTGCACATCTAACAGTCGGCGGGGGACTTCCATCCTCTCGATGGCTTTGATCTTTACAGGGTTGCACTCTATGCCGCATTCAGAGACCAGGAAGCCAAGGAGCTGGCCGGTTGGTACTCCGAAGACGCACTTCTCTGGGTTGAGCTTGATCTGGAATCGGCGCAGATTCTCAAAGGTTTCTTGGAGATCTTCCAACAGTGTCCCACGCTTTTCCATTTTCACCACCACATCATCCACGTAGACGTGGGAATTTCTGCCGATTTGCTTGAGGAGACACTTCTGCATGCAACGCTGAAAGGTGGCACTGGCATTCCTCAAGCCGAACGTCATAGTCAGGTAGCAGAAGGCTCCAAACGGCGTGATGAAGGCAGTCTTCAGCCTGTCTGCCGGGTTCAGCTTGATCTGGTGATATCCTGAATATGCATCTAAGAAGCTCAATAGCTCGCATCCGGCTGTGGAGTCTATCACCTGGTCAATT
Organism: Triticum dicoccoides; assembly: GCF_002162155.2. Classification (NCBI taxonomy): domain Eukaryota; kingdom Viridiplantae; phylum Streptophyta; class Magnoliopsida; order Poales; family Poaceae; genus Triticum; species Triticum dicoccoides. The sequence continues at coordinate 554,310,502 of NC_041383.1, forward strand.
CTTGGCAGAGCAAATGGATCTTTGGGGCAAGCTTTGTTGAGGCTTGTGTAGTCGATACACATCCGCCACTGCTTGTTCTTCTTCAACACTAGGACCGGGTTCGCCAGCCATTCTGGAAAGAACACCTCCATAATGAAGCCGGTCGCTAGGAGTCAGGCTATCTCTTCTCCAACAACTCTTCTTTTCTCTTCTGACAGGCGGCGCAAGGGCTGCCTGACGGGTTTCACATCAGATTGGACATGTAACTTGTGCTCGGCGAATTCCGTCGGTACACCTGGCATGTCTTTAGGGGACCATGAGAAGATGTCTTGATTCTCACGGAGGAAATCGATGAGCTCGTCTTCCTATTTGCTGTCTAGGTTTGCGCCTATGACAGCGTGCCTTTCCGGATGCTCCGGGTCCAAAGGTATCCTCTTTGTTTCTTTAGCCGGCTTGAACGAGCCCTCAGCTTCCGACTCCTTGGGGTCGGGCGACATCTCTCGCTGCTTGCCGGCCATTGCCAGAACCCGATCAAGGAGGCGCCTCTCAGCTGCGATCACCAGGGACTCGGCCAGCCGACTACTCTCGGCCGCACAGGTGGACGACTTCCTGTAGTCGCCGGCCATGGTCATAATCCCCTTTGAACTTGGCATCTTCATCTTGAGGTAAGCGTAGTGGGGGACCGCCATGAACTTGGCCAAAGCAGGTCGGCCAAGCAATGCTTGGTATGGGCTTTCAAGGCCCACTACTTCAAACCAAACTGGCTCTCGGCAAAAATGATCTTTGTCTCCGAAGAGGACATCTATCTGGATCTTGCCGATTGGGGAGCAAGAAAGGCCAGGTACAATCCCGTGGAAAACAGTTTGGCTGCTTTGAAGCTGTTTCTGCTTGATTCCTAATTTCTCCATGGTATCCTTGTACAGGATGTTGATGCTGCTGCCTCCGTATATCAACACTCGCGAGAAGCGAGCGGCCCGCCTATCAGTGGCCAAGGTAGCACTCAGAACCAAAGCGTAGGAGTCTGGATTCGGCATCACCTCTGGGTGATCAGCTCTGCTCCAACTGATAGGCTTCTCGGACCAATGCATGAACTCCGGAGTATCTGATGCTACTGCATTTACTTCTTGCTGCTGCAACCATCTGCTACGCCGATCATCAACCATACCGGTGAACACTACATAAGCTTCGTGTTCTTCTGGGTATTCATCTTGCATGGCGCCGACTGGCCTGGCAGTCGGCTGCTGGGGCGGCTGTGGAGGCGGCGGCCCAGCAGGCGGAGGAGGAAGGAGGCCATCTCCTTTGGCGATTCTGGTGAGCCAGTGGCATTTCCGGGTGGTATGGTTTGACGGCTTCGCGCCGCTGTGGACCATTTAGAGTCTGCTCGTAAGAGAAGGCCGGTAACCAGTTGGACTTCCCGCCTTTCTGCCGCTTCGCCGGAGGCTGCCCCTCGGGCTGTTGGTCTTCGACTGTCGCAACCTGCCGACTACTAGAAGTCGGCTGTGGGGCCTTGCGCTTGTGATCATTCTGCTACTGTCGCCGACTGGTGTCTCCAGCCGGAGTTCTGGGAGCTTGAGGGGCCACTTTGCTAGTCGCACTAACTTGAATCTCTGTCTTCATGGAGGAGTCGGCTGTGGCATACTTGTCTGCTATGACCAGCAACTCGTCGAGGGTAGTCGCCCTGCCGTTCCACTGCTCTTGGGCGTCCGTCTTGGTCGCGCTCGATGGTGATGCGAGTCCGACTATGGCTGACAGCCGGATCCTTCTCTCTTCTTCCGCGGGCTCCGCCAGTCGGCGTCCGAGATGTCGCGCCTTGATCTCGGCGGGGAGGTAAGTCGTCATTTTGTCGTTGTGCCACCTCCGTGCGGCAGCCGGCTTCATTCTATGCGGCAGCCGCTTAGAGGAATCGCTGGACTTGCCCCGGTCATCAAGCGGCGCTCTTCACCTTCGAAGTTATCTAGTTCGTCTGCTGCCGCCTGGGCGGCGCGGATGTTCTCCGCAGGCGTGGCATACACGGGGTAATCGGCCCCGAACAGGTTGGCGATGGCCGCGCCGCGTCGTCGGACCGCGCCTAGGCGGCTAGGCCCAGTCGGGGCTGGCGATCCGCCCACGGCGCGATCCATCTCACGTTGATAGGGCTCCGACAAGTGTCTCATGCTTGCCAGCTTCTTCGCGCCTTCGACGAGCTGAAGGCGGCGTGCCTCCAGTGTCTCGGTGTCAGCGTCCTCCAGAATGGGTGCCGTCAGGTCTCGCAGAGCCGCGTCGAGCGGGTCATGAGCTCCTTCACCGGAGTGCTCGCCATGACTAATAACGGGCACCTCCGTGATGGCGCTTCCGCCGCTCTCCTCGCGAGGGAGCGGCTCATCCTAGATCACCACATTGGTGGGGAACGTGTCGAGCGACACGCTGTCGGAGTCGACCAGCATCGGGTCGGTGGAGCCTACGGACTCCAAGTCCACGGCAGGCTCGCCGGCGACGTGGAGATGGTCGAGGAGGCCCGCGAGGAGGCTTTCGGGGCCACCCGTGCCCGCATCGGATGCAGGCTCGTCGGAGATGCAAACCTCGCCAAGAAGGTCAGCGAGGCAGCTCGCCGCGCAGGCGTCGTCGACGCTTTGCAGCGCATCAGGGCAAGCGCCATCGGGTGTGCCGGGATGGCTACGCTCGCGGGGGAGGAAAAGGGTTCCCGTCCAGAGCAGGTCTCCGGACAACGGTGCACCTCGCCCCACGGTGGGTGCCAAATGTCGGGGGTTGGGTGCAACATATGCCAAAGGATGGCTTATCATGGTGGGAGCGAGTAGAACATTGCCGGTGCCAGGAAACGGGATCAGGTGAAGACATGCACGCCGGCGAATCTTACCCAGCTTCGGGGCTCTCCGGGGAGATAACACCCCTACTGCTGCTCTGCGGGGTCTCCGCATGATCACTAAGGCGTAGTGACTACAAGGTTGCTCCTAGAGCTGTATTCGGGAGGTAGGAGAAGGCAAGGCTAGCTCTCTCCTTCCTGTGTGATCTGGTCTAAGGCTAATGGATGTGAACCCTTTGCATGGGTGCCCCGGGGGGTTTATATAGGCCTACCCCCCCCCCAGGGTACAACGGTAATCCGGTTGGGCCCGGGTCCCAGCCGTCTGTCTCTCAGGCCGCCGTCTTCTCCGCCGACTGCTGGGGCCCGCCGACTTGCGGGCCCCGCCGGCGAGTCCGGCACTATAGCCGTGATTCTGATGACGCAGGCTCGGTCACGGGGTCATGGCAACAGTGCCGCCGTCTATCGGGCGATCACTGTCGTTACTTCCCGTCTTGTCTGGTTAATGGCGCGGGGGACCCGTGGGAGAGGTCGGCCGACTCTAGGGAGCCGACTCCCACAGTGCCGCCTTCGGGGCGTATCCGCCGTCTTCCATGCTCTCACTGACAGGCGGGTCCGCCGTCTCTGAGCCGTACAGGTAGGCCATCGTGGCCACAGTGCACCGCACACTATGGCTGAGGTCAGGGCTGGCATGGCAACAGTGTCGGGCCACGCCGGAGATCTTCAGCGGTACGGCACACTGTAGCCATGCCGGCCCCTCGTAAGCAAGAGGTGACGGCCACGCCGTGGTCATACCCGCCTCGCCTATCGTGACGAGAGTAGAGTCGCGGGCCGACTCTCCATAGCCGGCTCCTCCGGAAGTCGCCGGCCATGAGTCGGCTTATCTTGGAGTGGCCATCTGAGACTCGGCTTATCTTAGAGTCGCCATCTGAGACTCGGCTTATCTTGGAGTCGCCATTTGAGACTCGGCTTATCTTGGAGTCACCATCTGAGACTCGGCTTATCTTGGAGTCGCCATCTGAGACTCGTCTTATCTTGGAGTCGCCATCTGAGACTCGGCTTATCTTGGAGTCGCCATCTGAGACTCGGCTTATCTTAGAGTCACCATCTGAGACTCGGCTTGAGGGGCGCAGCCTGCCCTGATGTCTTGAAAGGTTCTGGGGCTCAGGTTAGCCTACCCGTGGCCCATTACTCTGACAGTCTGGATAGCCGAACTATCGCCGTTGGCCCGACTCCTAGACTATGAAGATACAAGATTGAAGACTTCGTCCCGTGTCCGGATGGGACTTTCCTTGGCGTGGAAGGCAAGCTTGGTGATACAGATATGTAGATCTCCTACCATTGTAACCGACTCTGTGTAACCCTAACCCTCTCCGGTGTCTATATAAACCGGAGGGTTTTAGTCCGTAGGACGAACAACAATCATACCATAGGCTAGCTTCTAGGGTTTAGCCTCTCTGATCTCGTGGTAGATCTACTCTTGTACTACCCATATCATCAATATTAATCAAGCAGGAGTAGGGTTTTACCTCCACCGAGAGGGCCTGAACCTGGGTAAAAACATCGTGTCCCTTGTCTCCTGTTACCATCCGCCTAGACGCACAGTTCGGGAACCCCTACCCGAGATCCGCCGGTTTTGACACCGACAAAGATCTTTATCGGTCAAACCGCATACAACATATGTTGTTCCCTTTGTCATTGGTATGTTACTTGCCCGAGATTCGATCGTCGGTATCTCAATACCTAGTTCAATCTTGTTACCGGCAAGTCTCTTTACTCGTTACGTAATGCATCATCCCGTAACTAACTCATTAGCTACATTGCTTGCAAGGCTTATAGTGATGTGCATTACTGAGAGGGCCCAGAGATACCTCTCCGACAATCGGAGTGACAAATCCTAATCTCGAAATACGCCAACTCAACATGTACCTTTGGAGACACCTGTAGAGCTCCTTTATAATCACCCAGTTATGTTGTGACGTTTGGTAGCACACAAAGTGTTCCTCCGGTAAACAGGAGTTGCATAATCTCATAGTCATAGGAACATGTATAAGTCATGAAGAAAGCAATAGCAACATACTAAACGATCAAGTGCTAAGCTAACGGAATGGGTCAAGTCCATCACATCATTCTCCTAATGATGGGATCCCGTTAATCAAATGACAACTCATGTCTATGTCTAGGAAACACAACCATCTTGGATCAACGAGCTAGTCAAGTAGAGGCATACTAGTGACACTATGTTTGTCTATGTATTCACACATGTATTATGTTTCTGGTTAATACAATTCTAGCATGAATAATAAACATTTATTATGAAATAAGGAAATAAATAATAACTTTACTATTTCCTCTAGTGCATATTTACTTCAATTACATCACTGCTTCGAGCCTCTTTCCATTACTTGTTTGTGTGTTCTTGATCTTCCCAAGTTGCATGACTAATTTGATGCTTCTATTAATTATGGAGCTGCCAACCCCATCAAGCAAAATATTTGTTCTTTTGGGGCTGGCACCTCGAACAAGCATAAAAATAGAGGGAAGCAGATATATTGTCGTGTATGCACACACCCTTCTTTCATTAGTTTAGATGAACCATTGATGATCAATTCGGACCAGTGCATGCGATTAAAATTAATTTTACCTAAATAGAGGGTGCAGAATAAACTACAACAACTAGATTTGCAACCATGGGATGCTGACGATATCTTCAAAGAACATTGCAACAGCAGCGAGGCTTCATAGCAACATATGGTAAGCCAGTGCGTTTTAGTACATGTGAAATGTAATGCGAGTGGGCTGCTTTCTTGGCTAGTGCCCTCAACCTGTAATCCTACCGAATTACAAATAGTTTAGTTGTCTCCTTTGCTGTATTGCTTGATTCGAATGCTTGTTTGTTGTTACGCTATACCTGAGTTGGCCAATACATCAGCAGTGCCTATTGTACTATCGTAAAGAAATGCATGACTATTTCATTTGAGTCCTTAACTTTTCCTCTCAACTTCATCACAAGACTGTCTTCATAGTTTATATGAGGCCACACTGTTAAGTGCTTTCTCAGATTATTTCAACTGCTTAGATGCCTTGGCAACTTAAATATAGCGGTGGTACACTCCCTTTCAACTAGGGATGTCAACTGGGTCCCGTTTAATCCTGATTAAAGTCCACTAGTGGTATGATTGTTCAAAAGAGTTTTTATTTTTTGAGAAAAATGAACTAGGAAGGTAGCAAAAACTAACTAGATGGGACTGGCGGATGTCGTTTATTTGCCACTTACATCCCTAGTTTCATCTTACCATTTTAATTTCTTTTCGGCTGATGCTGCTTCGAACCATTTAAATATAGTTTGCCATGCTCGGCAATAATTCGTCCATCGTTTACCATGTAAGCTTACTGCCTGGATCATACGATAACTATCTCTTACTTATGTCCAGCGGAAACCTTTCAGGATGCCATTCACACTAGGACACAATGTACAACCCCAAAATCTATTTGTGGAAGCAGTGCGGCATCCATGTTACCAGATGGTAGCAGTTTAGAGGCAACACCGCTGGAGAGCAGTCTCAGCACAGATATTATAGTGCTTGAGGCTCTACTAGAGGCAGAAAGAGATGGTGTGGCTTCCATGAATGAGGTAATCTTTATCTTGAGGCTGGAAATTACGGAATTAGCGGCACGCATTATGCAAGAAACCCAAGAATTGGAGGAAGGAAGAATGTTGCATTTGAAGACGGGGGAGGTCCTGCTGTTTCTGCTATCTAAAGCCCAAGGTAATCCCGGTTCTTCTTTAGATACCAGTTGAAATTGTCATTAGATTATTGTACTTGCATGTTGTGTCATGTCTCTGAATGGATTATGTTGCAAGACCCCCTCTGTTGTCCATGTGTTTTAATGATCCGAATTTTTTAGGCAAGGTAATCCTCAGTACTTGTATGATTGACATAAGGTGAACTATTTTTCGTGTGAGCATATTGTATTGGATGAAATAACTGTTTGACTCAGAGTGTACCCAACCTACTGAATTCGAAGATCACGACATTTCTAAATCATAATCATATATAAAGGTGGAATAAATCTTTGTTGTGGTTTTGAAGAAATAATTAACAAAACATAGAATTATGTGAGGATATTCGTAATCGAATACAAATTGGATTTGAATTTTGTTTGCCAGGGCCCAGGGCAAACGTGAATACTAATTCTCCCAAGTTTTGAATGAAGCGGCTAAACACCCACTATAATTTGTGGGCTGCCTGAAGCAAGTGTTTGCGAGATGGAAATTACTGTCTACCCTTGACACTTGACATCCTTATCGACCGGATTTACACTACTATCGATAGGGGTAGACTAGTAACTTCAATTAGACGTGACATGACGGCCTCTGAGCCCATTCAGACACGGTGGGTGCCAAATGTGGGCGGCAAATCACATTTGATTCAAGCTCGTCCAAAAGACATGTGTCTCTTCCTCCATTTCCCCATTCATACATGGTGGGCGGCAAAACAAACTCTCCTTGTCCGAAATCGATGTAGGCTAATATTTTAAATAGGGGCAGATGTGTAACTTCCCTCAGATGTGACACAACCGCCCTACCTGTTAGCCCCGTTCATACACCGTGGGCGCCACCCGTGGGCGGCAAAACACCCTCTCCTCGCCCGAGATGTGAGATTACCGTCCTATCCCCAACCGACGCGATGTCCAAAATTTTAAACGGGGGATAAGTTTGTAACTTTCCCACATTTCAGAGAAGCGCGTCCCAAAGTTTGAGATCCCCCCCTCCATTTCCCCATTCATACACCGTCAGCGGCACGACAACCTCCACACTGCAGCCAGCCTCCTCCGTCCGCCACCCCATCCTCCACCTTGCCGGAGCCGCTACCCCTACCCCGTCGTCCACTGCAAGAGATGGACGTCTCTCATCCACGATGCTGGACCAGGATCCTTTCATCACCTCCTCCCACTTCATCGGCGCCGTCGTCCACCTTGCCATTGCCACTCCTACGACCGCCTCATCCACGACAACAGGATATATTCCCCGACCCGACCGTTTTGCCGTCTAAAGTCTTCTTCCCCATCGCCGACAGCCATCGCACCCGCAGCACCCTCAACGTATCAGCATAGGCCTACACGGCGTCGCAAGAGAGGTGGTACTCTTCCATATGTGCTTAAGTTATTGTTCTCACCCGGAAAATAGATCGTAATTTGTTTACTGTACTTTTCTTGTCCGTACCAAATCATAGTGGCTAGTTGAAAGCAAACATTGGTTGCGAAGTAGCTTTGTCCGGTTTGCACCTTCATATCTGCCATGGCACGGGCACTATACTCGTAAAGCTTATGGTTTCCCCCCTTTATATTCACTACCATCATCGTAGGTGCTTCGTGTCGTGCTAGCACTGCTCCTCAAGACCTCAACCCAAAGCTTACGTGTTGAAATACGAATCTGATATGATGCTCATATCACTAAAATAGAGAACGTTTAATTGGTCACCTAATGTTCCTATATTCATTTCGAAAAGCATGTGCGCCACCCACTGGTCCAGCTAGTTCCACTTTCCTGATTTTTCTCTTGATGCTTAGGGTTTTCCCCTTTTATCTACTCTACTATGATCTACATAGGTGCTTTCTGACGTACTAGCATTACTCCACCCTTCAAGCTAAACAACACAACACTCAGAATTTGAAAGCTTAGTTGTTCAAATATGATTGTGATATGATACTGATATTAGTTAACCGACACATTTAATTGGTTAGCTAAAGGTCCCACTTGAGTTTCCAAATGCATGTCGCGACATATAGAGAGACAGCATAATTGCATTTCTTTGTCACTTGTTGACCGTACTTTCTTTTCCATACCAAATATTAGTTGTTATTTCAAAGCAAACATCAGTTGCTAACTACCCTTTGCGCGGTTTGCAGCTTCAGATTTGCCATCCCACTGCCACGGTCAACATTGTACTCATCATGCTTATGGTTTCCCCATTTTATGATGACCACAATCAGCCTACGTGGTTCGTGTCATAATAGCACTGCTCAACCCATCGAGCTAAATAAGCTTAGTTGTACAAATTCATATCTGATATTATTGCTGATATTAGTAAAACTGAGAGATGTTTAATTGGTTAGCTAAATGTTCCTACTTTAGTTTCGAAATGCATGTGAGCCACATATGGAGAGACTGGAAAGAATAGTATTTCTCTGTGCGCTCTGGTTCATCATGGGTGGCCAACCGACATTGTATTGAAAGACTTGTAATATCTTCAATCTGCTTGCTCTTCTGCTCTTCTTTAAGATGATACTCTTCTCTTGTGGTCGACTGGTCAGGTCGAGTTGTTCTCCCTTAGTATATTTTGAATCTGTCAGGTCAGGTCGACTTGTTCTTCTTTACTATATGTTGAAGTTTTCATCTGCGAAGTGTCATCACTTCTGGAGCTCTCATATTTTGATTAGTAGGCCACATTATATTAATGCACACAACAAATTACAGCATGCATGGCATCTCTTAAAAGAATTGCAGAGATAGCACAAAGGGGTTTACAAGGAGGCAGTATTGGATTAGAATCACTTCTGCATTACAAAGAAAATCTCACTTGTTTTTATGTTTTCATGCATGTCAGATATTGAACATTATCAAAATGAATATGAGAATGGGTGCACGAGAGGAATATTGCGGAAAAAACCACTGGCTAAAAAACTTAGCATGGTGGAGGATGGCATATCTTATTCACCCATCAAGGTGCTTGCTCTAACTTTGCAAAGTTGTATTGGTCGCACATATTTTGCATCTGACCTCTTGCATTACTTCTACTTTGTTACACCATCTGCTTAGTTTAAGCATCATATATGAGTATATGCCATACCTATCCATTTTCTGTACCTATTCCATGTGTCGTCACACTATATATGTTTTTCCAGTCAAATGTTGTTCTTTCATAATAGATGTCGAAAAGGAAGAGGGTGAGTGCAGATCCTCAAGGAGTACAAACTAGGTATTTGGAAAAGGTAGTGATACCTATTAAATCAGATAGATCAGCAGCCACAGAAAACACAGGCCCAACTGTACCACACTTTACCCCTATTAGAACTGCTGGGAGCCCAGCGTCAGGTACTGTCTATGATATCAATTCAAAATTTGAACTCCTAAATTTCTGCTTGTGCCTTACCTTCTCTCTTGTATGAAAACTAATTTCAGATGAATCTCCTTGCTCAAAGGATCATACGATCTCGAAATAATATTGGGCTCTGCATTGCTCTTGTCAGTACCTCTCTCCCTTTTGCCTTGTAATGTTGTACTTAATTAATTGCTATTTGATTATGTATCATCAGTCTGCACCTGAGCTTCATTATCCTCTGTTTCTTCCAATATTATTTGATCTATATTTACTCTTTGCAAAATGTAGAATAATGGCAACACTTATAAATAATTTTCTTTGGGGAATTTATTGAATTATCCTTCCATCAACATGGAGAAGGGCTTTGTCCAGCCCGTGTTAACATGTAATGTAAGTTCATCCTTCTCAAGCCTTCAAACTTTGTTCTAGTGTAGATTTGGATAGGCATCATTTCCTCCACTGTTGTTTGCTTTGTTGTTTACATCTGATTGGATGTTTGCAACAACTACCAGTTTCAAATTGTAGTTGTAAAAACATGTTCCTTCTGCAGAACAGATCCATTTATTTGCTTATATAATTGTGAAACCTGTTACGTGTCTCCTTGTTTCTCTTTCAGAGTCGTATCTCTTACGCCAGGCAGAACTTTAGGGAAGATAGTGAGCCAAACCATCTTGAGGACAGCAAGATGACCCCAAGGTCCTGTCTTGATGAAGACAGTGAGTTGAAGCTACTCACCAGCAGGTGTGAGACAACCTCTATGCATTCGCTGCCTCAATCAGTTCGACTTCTTCAGTCTCAACTTAAAGCGGAAAGGCTTGCTTCAGCTCAGCTCCGACTTGAAGTCAAAGATGCAATGAAGATGTCAGAGGACTGCCGTGCGCACCATCATGCCATAAATCTAGTGTTGATGCATCTATCGTTGACACAACTAAGGTCTACTCAGCTTCTTCGGCTATTTGGGGGGCCCGACCTGGCCAGGCCTAGTGTCTTCTGAAGTGCTCTCAGTTTTATATATTCTTTTGTCGGCGCGTTTATTTGCACTGGTGGCGAACTTTGATGCCCAGTGGATGTAATATGTGTGATAGCCATGATAGCCTAGCGTAAGTTGCTTGCTTATTTATTTCCTTATTGTCTTGTTTATTTGTTTGCTTGTAGTCATTGCAGTTCTTTTTCCGCGGTTTGCTAGTGGCTGCAATAACCTATTTTTTAAAACTAGGCCACCATAACCATGGGCTAATATTTACTGTAGTGACATTGGGCCTCCTACAGGCCATAGAAACAGTGGGCCTTCTACGGGGCGTAGAAACAGTGAGCCTTCTACGGGCCATAGAAACAATGGGCCTTCTACGGGCCGTATCATCAATGGGCCTTATACGGGTCGTATGATCGATTGGCCAAACATGGGCCAATAACAGGCCACATTATGGCTGTAAATGGGCTAGAGTTGGAATTGTCCGTTCATGGGCCGACCATAACGGGCCATCATTAATAGGCCATATTTGATGACGCTATGAAAACGGCCCAATGTATTAATGGACCACAAACGGGCTGACTGTAACCACGGGCTGAATTTGGCCCACAAGCAAAAAATGACAGTAACGGGCCGTAAGTAAACGAATGCTGGAAATGAGCCCAAGAATAAATGGGCTCTTAGAAGGCCGAAAGATAACATGGGCTGGAAACGTCCCAACGGAATAACGGGCCGTTAATGGGTATAAAGTGATACATTGTTCATTACGGGCCAGTTTCACCACGGGCCATTAATGGGTGTAAAGTGATACACTATTCATTACGGGCCAGTTTCACCGCGGGCCGTTAATGGGCCAAGAGTTACAAAGGGCCTCATATGGGCCGAAAGACGTCATGGGCCATACATGGGCCAGAAGTGAAAACGGGCTGGAATCATATTGGATGGCCTAGATGACACTACTGGGCCTAATTCGGATAGGGCGTAACGGGCCTTGGGTTAGCGGGCTATAAATGGGCTATATGCGACAGGCCGTTAACAGGCTTTCCATGGGCCGGCCCACCACCTTTTGACCAAGTCAAACGGGCCGGACTTTTCACAGGAATGGGCCTCTATTGGGTCATGCCATGTGCCGACGTATCATAGGAGCCTTCTGTCCAATGAGTGGATGACATCTATCCCAACGATGAGCCGACACGTGTTTCCTCCAGCCAATGATGATTTTACACATGGAAAATCCCCATTGGTCGGGGCTGTTAACGGGTTAACGGATCCAAAACCCGACCCGATAGCTTAACGGCGTTCCGTTACGATAGATGCCATGTGTTGGTCACCCTTGACGAAAGCACTTCTGTGATGCGCGATTTATCGTCATGGAAGTGGACACTTCCGTGATGATAATTTTGGTAATGTCATGGAACACTTCTACGACAGCACATGTATGACTATCTTGATTCTGTCATAAAATTGTCATGGATGAACATGCATGACAAAAAACGCGACCTACTGTGACAAACACGTATCATCACGGAAGTGTATTTTTTGTAGTGATAAAAGTGTTCTCCCTAAGTATGCACCGTTGCCAAAGTTCGTCGTGCCGAGACACCACGTGATGATCGGGTGTGATAAGCTCTATGTTCATCTACAACAGGTGCAAGCCAGTTTTGCACACGCAGAATACTCGGGTTAAACTTGACGAGCCTAGCATATGAAGATATGGCCTTGGAACACTGGAGACCGAAAGGTCGTGTGTGAATCATATAGTAGATATGATCAACATAGTGAAGTTCACCATTGAAAACTACTCCATCTCACGTGATGATCGGACATGGTTTAGTTGATTTGTATAAGTAATATGATTAATTGAACTTTAGTTTATCATGAACTTAGTCTTGATAGTATTTTGCAAATAATGTTGTAGATCAATAGCTTGCATTGTTGCTTCCCTATGTTTTATATGTGTTCCTAGAGGAAACTAAGTTGAAATATGATAGTAGCAATGATACGGACTGGGTTCGTGATCTGAGGTTTATCCTCATTGCTGCACAGAAGAATTATGTCCTTGATGCACCGCTAGGTGACAGACCTATTGCAAGAGCAGATGCAGACGTTATAAACGTTTGGCTAGCTCAATATGATGACTACTTGATAGTTTAGTGCACCATCCTTAACGGCTTAGAATCAGGACTTCAAAGACGTTTTGAACGCATGGACCATATGAGATGTTCCAGGAGTTGAAGTTAATATTTCAAGCAAATACCCGAGTTGAGAGATATAAAGTCTCTAACAAGTTCTATAGCTAAAAATAGAGGAGAATAGCTCAAGCAGTGAGCATGTGCTCAGATTGTCTGGGTACTACAATCACTTGAATCAAGTGGGAGTTAATCTTCCAGATAAAATAGTGATTGACAGAGTTCTCTAGTCACCATCACCAGGTTACTAGAACTTCGTGATGAACTATAGTATGCAAGGGATGACAAAAACGATTCCCGAGCTCTTCGTGATGGTGAAATCAACGAAGGTAGAAATCAAGAAAGAGCATCAAGTGTTGATGATTGACAAGACCACTAGTTTCAAGAAAAGGGCAAAGGGAAAGAATGGTAACTTCAAGTAGAATGGCAAGCAAGTTGTCACTCCCGCGAAGAAGCCCAAAGCTGGACCAAAGCCTAAAACTGAGTGCTTCTACTGCAAAGGAAATGGTCACTGGAAGTGGAAATTCCCTGAATATTTGGTAGATAAGAAGGATGGCAAAGTGAACAAGGGTATATTTGATATACAGGTTATTGATGTGTACCTTACTAGTGTTTATAGTAACCCCTGGGTATTTGATACTTGTCAGTTGCTAAGATTAGTAACTCGAAATAGGAGTTACAGAATAAACAGAGACTAGTTGAGGATGAAGTGACGATGTGTGTTGGAAGTGGTTCCAAGATTGATATGATCATCATCGCACACTGTGACGCCCCCGATTCAATCGTACACTAATCATGCACGCAAACGTGTACGATCAAGATCAGGGACTCACGGGAAGATATCACAACACAACTCTAAAACATAAATAAGTCATACAAGCATCATAATACAAGCCAGGGGCCTCGAGGGCTCGAATACAAGTGCTCGATCATAGACGAGTCAGCGGAAGCAACAATATCTGAGTACAGACATAAGTTAAACAAGTTTGCCTTAAGAAGGCTAGCACAAACTGGGATACAGATCGAAAGAGGCGCAGGCCTCCTGCCTGGGATCCTCCTAAACTACTCCCGGTCGTCATCAGCGGGCTGCACGTAGTAGTAGGCACCTCCGGTGTAGTAGGGGTCGTCATCGACGGTGGCGTCTGGCTCCTGGACTCTAGCATCTGGTTGCGACAACCAGAAAGAAAGGAAAGGGGGAAAAAGGGGGGAGAAAGCAACCGTGAGTACTCATCCAAAGTACTCGCAAGCAAGGAACTACACTACATATGCATGGGTATATGTGTAAGGAGGCCATATCAGTGGACTGAACTGCAGAATGCCAGAATAAAAGGGGGATAGCTAGTCCTATCGAAGACTACGCTTCTGGCAGCTTCCGCCTTGCTGCATGTAGAAGAGAGTAGATTTAAGTCCTCCAAGTAGCATCTCCAAGTAGCATCTCCAGTAGCATCGCATAGCATAATCCTACCCGGCGATCCTCCCCTCGTCGCCCTGTGGAAAAGCGATCACCGGGTTGTCTGTGGAACTTGGAAGGGTGTGTTTTATTAAGTATCCAGTTCTAGTTGTCATAAGGTCAAGGTACAACTCCAAGTCGTCCTGTTACCGAAGATCACGGCTATTCGAATAGATTAACTTCCCTGCAGGGGTGCACCACATAACCCAACACGCTCGATCCCATTTGGCTGGACACACTTTGCTAGGTCATGCCCGGCCTCGGAAGATCAACACGTCGCAGCCCCACCTAGGCACAACAGAGAGGTCAGCACGCCGGTCTAAATCCTATGCGCGCAGGGGTCTGGGCCCATCGCCCATTGCACACCTGCATGTTGCGAGGGCGGCCGGAAGCAGACCTAGCCTCCCTTATACAAGAGTAGGCGTTCCAGTCCAATCCAGCGCGCGCCGCTCCTTCGCTGACGTCAAGAAGGCTTCGGCTGATACCACGACGTCGAGTGCCCATAACTGTTCTCGCGTAGTTGGTTAGTGCATATAGGCCAGTGGCCAGACTCAGATCAAATACCAAGATCTCGTTAAGCGTGTTAAGTATCCGCGAACGCCGACCAGGGCCAGGCCCACCTATCTCCTAGGTGGTCTCAACCTGCCCTGTCGCTCCGCCACAAAGTAACAGTCGGGGGCCGTCGAGAACCCAGGCCCACCTCTACCGGGATGGAGCCACCTGTCCTTCTAGCCCCCACATCAGAACCACCTGCGGGTACTCAACGAGTTGACCCGACTTTAATCACCATCTGTATAGGATATATATGTATAGTATATACCCGTGATCACCTCCCGAGTGATCACGGCCAGATAGTATAGCAAGGCAGACCAACAAGAATGTAGGGCCAATGATGATAAACTAGCATCCTATACTAGGCATTTAGGATTGCGGGTAAGGTATCAATGACTGTAGCAACAATGACAGGCTATGCAACAGAATAGGAGTAACCGAACAGTAACATGCTACACTACTCTAATGCAAGCAGTATAGAGAAGAATAGGCGATATCTGGTGATCAAAGGGGGGGCTTGCCTGGTTGCTCTGGCAAGAAGGACGAGTCACCAACACCGTAGTCGAACTGGGGGTCGCCGGCAGTCTCGGGGTCTATCGGAAAGAAGTAAGGGAGAGGGAACACAATAAATAACAGAGCAATCAAAGCATCACAAAGCGTAACAAGACAATACGCGGTGTGCGGTGTGCCCTAACACGGTAGTAGGTGATACCGGTGAAGGGGGAAAACATCCGGGAAAGTATTCCCGGTGTTTTGTGTTTTCGGGCAGAGGAATCGGAGGTGAAAAGTTGCAGGTTCGATAGGTTAGGGATGTGTGGCGGACGAACAGGCTGCGTATCCGGATTCGTCTCGTCGTTCTGAGCAACTTTCATGTTGAAAATATTTTAATCCGAGTTACGGATTAAAAGATATGATTTTCTAAAGATTTTATTAATTTCTGGAATTTAATTAATTATTTAATTAATTCGAAAATGAATTAATGACATCAGCATGATGCCATGCTGTCAACCTGACCAGTGGGTCCCACTGGTCAGTGACACCTTTTAATTAACCAGTTTAATCAAATTAATCGAGATTAATTAGGGGGGTGGGCCCCATTGTCGTATTAATTACTTAAAAAATTAACAGTAGTTAAATAGGTTAATTTATCACTAGGTTAATTAACCTTAATAAGTTAATTCAATCAGAATTAATTAAGTTAATTAATTAGTTAATTAATTAATTCCATCATTTATTTATTTATATATTATTTATTATTATTTTTATTAATTCCTTTTTTTAAACGTCCTGGGGGCGTGGGCCCCCACTGTCATTGGCCCACAGGGGCCAAGCGGGCGCACGGGCGTGGGGGCACTACCGGGCGCCCAGGCGCTAACGGGCGGCGAAGGCGCTGGATGACTGTAGGATGCAGGGGGAGCACACAGGTCGAGGGCTGCCATGGCGTGAGCGGACGGGCGCCGGCGGGCGAGCATCCGCGCGGGCGCGTTGGCCGCAGCAGGTTCGGGAAGAGGGGGGGCGAGAGGGGAGGTGGGCCATGACAGGGCGTGGCCGGCGGGCGCGGCAGCGGCCACGGCGAGCCGACGCGGTGGTGCTCGCGCGGTGACAG
>NC_041383.1:554327750-554335494 GCF_002162155.2 Triticum dicoccoides
CTCTTTTTTTTGTGTGTTCTTTTTGTTTTGAGCTTTTTCCTTTTATCTATTTTTCCTTTCTAACTTAGTTTCTATTTATTTTAGTTTTATTAAATATACCACTAGCCCCTAAATTAGTATTTATAAATACTCTATTGCCACATGAATTTCTCATACCTAACAAAATAGTTTAATGTATTAATATTTATAAAATGCATTTAATTATTTGTTTAAGCCACTGTTTTATTTAGTTTAGTGCTTTTAATTATTTTATAAAATGTGATCCTCCATAATTACCTAAGCATTATTGGCCACCTCTAGAACATTTTAATTTTAATGTTTGAAAACTTTACCGTTTGACTTGATTTTAAATTTTGAATTCGAACGGGATTGAATCATCGTGAGATCTGCAACAGTAAGAGTGGTGATGTGGCATCATTAGCAGAGGTTACTGTAGCTTGATTATCCGGGCGTCACAATTCTCCTCCACTACAAGAAATCTTGTCCCGAGATTTAAGAGGTAGTGAAAGGGGGAAGGTTTGGTAACGAATCTAGCGGGTCTTCTCATTCTGGCTTGCTCTTCTCGAGGAGACCGGTCCAGTACATTGATGTCTTCATTTCTCCGCTTCAGGTCATCATGATGAAGTCGGCATCCTTTCTTCGGGATCTTCATCGTATTTACGAATAGGTAACGAGGCAGGTCGGCAACGACAGAATGTTATAAGGGTAATGATCTGGGATTAACCCATGAATGAGCATATGAGTACCTCTCGAGTTGAACAAATAAAACACATCGAGAGTAAAGTTGGAAGGTATAATAAGAAGTTTCAGGCAGCCAGGCAATCGTTCAATGCCTAGTCAGAAGGTGAAAGTGGTTTCAAAGCCACGGAATAGTTATTGTGTCTGATGCCAGAATTGATGATCTCATCGGATGGTGGCTCATGAATTACATACGAGTCCACGCGGGAGGAATAACTTTGGAAACAGGGGGTGTACAGGAGAGTCAGGTTTCGATCATGGGACCTGTGGGTTATGGGCCCACCATGTGGGATAAAAGTAGGAAGAGCGGTAACATCTTGCACGATCATGATAGCAAGGCATGTCAGAGAGTAGCATGTCGGTTATGTCAACAACAATGTCCGTACCAAGGGTGAGGGACGAAGAGAACCACTTTCCTGCTTGTTGAACGAGGTGGACCATTAGGCAAAATTTTCGTCCATCGGTGGCTGCCGGAATGCTAACAACAAAAGCAACAGAGTCTTACTGACACGGTTGTACACCAAGGTGTTTTACATAAGTAGAAGAATACTACTGCTTATATAATATAGATTACAAGAAGGGTTAAGCAAATCAATGGAAAGGAAAGGTGATTACCAGGTTTATTCAGAACAATGGGGAGGAAAATGTGTATACACACATATTTCAGGGGTATATCCTTCCCAAGGACAAGCAGAGCATGATATCCATGACAGGATATTATGTAGAAAACTCCTTAGGTAGGGGAGAGAAATTTTATGACGTTACCCATACAACGGTGTTTGGATAATTGAGCAAGAAACATTTAGCATTGGGCTTCAAATGTTCTTGTTGAAAATCAGAGTATCACAGACATGCTTCGAGATGGCATTGACAAGGTCTTCAAGCAAAGGTCAGACTTTAGATACTCAATGGATCCATCAGGAATAGCTTATAAAATAGGTCTTACAATTTTCTCCAGGAAGAATGGTTATCCTTGCAAAAGAAATTATAATGATAGGTCCTCCACCCAGGGGGGGGGTGCTAGGCATGACATCATGTTACCGGTTCATCAAAGGACCAACATCATAACTCTTGGAAAGTTGTCCCAGCCATCATATCTGACCGAGATTCAGATCCGATTGGTGTCATGATACCTCAGACTGAGGATGTTCGAGAAGAAAAGGTGCAACACAAATAGACGAAATGACATTTCAAGATTCTCAGGAAATGAACTATGGGAGCGGGTTCTTGAAGCAATAGTTCATCCTTAAACCAAGGAGGGGATGAGAAGGTGGCTGATGGGCTCAGCGACAATTCATCGAGAATTCCTAACGGATGGCTTTCCACAATAATGTGAACAAGAAGATGACACTTGTCAATTCTAATGATATAATGTTGTATGCTCGAGGAAAGACATACACAATTAAACATTGGTTGAAAGGTGCACCCGAAATATGGGCTGGGTTGCACGATCAATGTTAGAATGGTGACTTGACGAACAAAAGAATTAGAATGAAACTCGACCATTCACTCCAAAGCAATAGGGTTGCTAGAAGTTTTGAATTCACACATCATAGTTCAATTGTCGGTATTCCGGTTAGAAACAACACGGGTACCAAGAAAGAATGGTGAGTGTGAGAAGTATCACCATACCAAGAATTCTTAAGAGGTGGTGAATTTCTCACGACAACCTTGACATAGAAGATGGTAATACTTCAAGGTAGAACATAACATAAGTCGGTTAACAAGGAACTCAAGGTATAGCCACAACACGAACAAGTTTGTGTTGGAAAGAAGGCAAGGAAGTAGTCGATGACACACAAATCATCGAAGGGCAAGGATGGTAATTCTTATCATGAATTTGATTGATATTATGGAATAGGGCAGGAAGTTGGTAATGATCACGACACATTTATCGAGAGATTACCTGAAGATGTAATCGATCCGCGATCACATCGAGTCAAAAGAATGATGAAGCAAGAGGTTATTGGAACCATGGGTACGACACAAACTCGAATCGAAGCTTGTTGTCTGAGGTGGAATGATAAGATAAGGAAATCAACGTAAGCTTAGCTCAGCGTCGAAAATTGTGTTCCGGGAAGAAGGACCAGGTAGCACAGTTAAGATTTAGCACGTTAATGATATAGCCAATCAGGCTAGGAATGACATGATCGAGTACAAACTCGGATTTCAAGAAGATTATCAAGAGTTGTTGAACCGTAGGGCAGACTCGGTTCAGTTATCGGTGTCTTTGAGTGTTTAATAACTCAGAGCCCATGTAAACTGTAATCGGTGAGAATGTAGTACTTCATGAAGAACTCATAAGAAGTTATGCAGTTCCAAGATAATCTCGAGATACCAGGGGGGTAATACTCGAAGACGGATCAAAGTAGAGGTTGGACCGGGGTATTGATCCACAGAAGACAAGTGCTTACACTTGCATCAAAAATGGTATTTAAAGGAGAACATGGTCGGAACCTCGATTGCAAACGGCCAGATCCCAGATATAAGATGAACTTATACCAAAGGGATAATTAATTTAAGAGAAGCTTTAATGATAAGCTCTACATCGTGTCCATGGGCATGAACACAAGTTCAAGGTCGACTCCCACTTCTCCAATGCATAACCTTTCATTCACTTCTCACTTTCGAGGAGGTTGTAGTGTTGAAATTTTATCTGGCAAAATAACAGGAGTGTATGACTCGTGAAAACTTTCTAGTTCACACATATTAAGGAAGGCATATGTTCAAGCCATCGGGGCTTCTTAGAACATATACCACGAACTTCAGGAGTAATTAACACAAGCTCAAAGTAGAGCATGGTTGACAAAGCAAAGGATACAATTTACCAAAGGCGGTATATATCCTAGGAAAGGCTCAAGGTTATTGAATATGAAGGATATTGTCAGCTAAAATCCAACAAAGGATCCGGGGTGAGTATCGGCACATAACCAGAGGAAGAAGCAAGGCAAAGACATTGGATTATAGAAACAACTGAATAACTTAGAGATCACTTGCTAAGGAATTATGATTTACAAAGCAAAGGATCAGAAGCAGACGCTCTGATCAAGGATGGATAAGTTCAATAGACTTAGGGGCACAATCGACGACAATTTAATTGGCGAGAACTGGCTCATGATTAAAACGACGTCTGAGCCGGAAGGATGAATTCTATGATCTATTTGAGGATTGCGAGTATTCGCAACAAATCGAATCAACGGACTCAAAATGACAATGACAATGGATGTCAACAAGATTACTAGACTTATGGGATTAACCATAATGCAAGCAATCAAGAATTTCAAGAGTAATAGGATGCTCAGGATTTTCGGAAGATCGAATGATATTTCGAGGATTGGTGACATACATGAATCAACTGGGGATGAGTGGATACTCGGTAAGTGCGAGAAATTATCCGTAGGGGTATTCAGGTGGTAAGGAACTGCAAGGCAGTAGGCATAAGTATTCTAAGAACAACAACGAATATTTCAGGGCATCTTGTAATAAAAAGAGTAATTGGGAACTAAATAAGAACGGTGTATGAATTTATTCATAGGGATATTTCGGTGGTAGTGAATTGCAAAAGCAATGGGCAGTCCCGAAAGAGTATCGGAAAGTAACTTTGAAATCTTCAGGTGTAGTCGGCGATCATCTGGACTAAAGGGGCTCCCCGGGAGAAAGCGTTTTCGAGAAACTAAAGTTAGATTTTAGAAAATCATTTAACCCGAATAGAAGAGAGATCAGAATCCCAGAGTATAGACGAGGAGTAAAAGATCCTAATACCACCCAAATGACGACGTGGGCCCATGGGCCGCACAGCCAAGTTAGAAAAAGTTTTTCAATGACTAGACTCGACTTCGGCCAAGGAGTTGGAAAGGGGGATTCCTACAGGCAGTCGGCTCTGATACCAACTTGTGACGCCCCCGATTCAATCGTACACTAATCATGCACGCAAACGTGTACGATCAAGATCAGGGACTCACGGGAAGATATCACAACACAACTCTAAAACATAAATAAGTCATACAAGCATCATAATACAAGCCAGGGGCCTCGAGGGCTCAAATACAAGTGCTCGATCATAGACGAGTCAGCGGAAGCAACAATATCTGAGTACAGACATAAGTTAAACAAGTTTGCCTTAAGAAGGCTAGCACAAACTGGGATACAGATCGAAAGAGGCGCAGGCCTCCTGCCTGGGATCCTCCTAAACTACTCTCGGTCATCATCAGCGGGCTGCACGTAGTAGTAGGCACCTCCGGTGTAGTAGGGGTCGTCGTCGACGGTGGCGTCTGGCTCCTGGACTCCAGCATCTAGTTGCGACAACCAGAAAGAAAGGAAAGGGGGAAAAGGGGGGAGAAAGCAACCGTGAGTACTCATCCAAAGTACTCGCAAGCAAGGAACTACACTACATATGCATGGGTATATGTGTAAGGAGGCCATATCAGTGGACTGAACTGCAGAATGCCAGAATAAAAGGGGGATAGCTAGTCCTATCGAAGACTACGCTTCTGGCAGCCTCCGCCTTGCTGCATGTAGAAGAGAGTAGATTGAAGTCCTCCAAGTAGCATCTCCAAGTAGCATTTCCAGTAGCATCGCATAGCATAATCCTACCCGGCGATCCTCCCCTCGTCGCCCTGTGGAAAAGCGATCACCGGGTTGTCTGTGGAACTTGGAAGGGTGTGTTTTATTAAGTATCCGGTTCTAGTTGTCTTTAGGTCAAGGTACAACTCCAAGTCGTCCTATTACCAAAGATCACGGCAATTCGAATAGATTAACTTCCCTGCAGGGGTGCACCACATAACCCAACACGCTCGATCCCATTTGGCCGGACACACTTTCCTAGGTCATGCCCGGCCTCGGAAGATCAACACGTCGCAGCCCCACCTAGGCACAACAGAGAGGTCAGCACGCCGGTCTAAATCCTATGCGTGCAAGGGTCTGGGCCCATCGCCCATTGCACACCTGCACGTTGCGAGGGCGGCCGGAAGCAGACCTAGCCTCCCTTATACAAGAGTAGGCGTTCCAGTCCAATCCAGCGCGCGCCGCTCCGTCGCTGACGTCAAGAAGGCTTCGGCTGATACCACGACGTTGAGTGCCCATAACAGTTCCCGCGTAGTTGGTTAGTGCGTATAGGCCAGTGGCCAGACTCAGATCAAATACCAAGATCTCGTTAAGCGTGTTAAGTATCCGCGAACGCTGACCAGGGCCAGGCCCACCTGTCTTCTAGGCGGTCTCAACCTGCCCTGTCGCTCCGCCACAAAGTAACAGTCGGGGGCCGTCGGGAACCCAGGCCCACCTCTACCGGGATGGAGCCACCTGTCCTTCCAGCCCCCACATCGGAACCACTTGCGGGTACTCAACGAGCTGACCCGACTTTAGTCACCATTTGTATAGGATATATATGTATAGTATATACCCGTGATCACCTCCCGAGTGATCACGGCCCGATAGTATAGCAAGGCAGACCGACAAGAATGTAGGGCCAATGATGATAAACTAGCATCCTATACTAGGCATTTAGGATTGCGGGTAAGGTATCAATGACTGTAGCAACAATGACAGGCTATGCAACAGAATAGGAGTAACCGAACAGTAACATGCTACACTACTCTAATGCAAGCAGTATAGAGAAGAATAGGCGATATCTGGTGATCAAAGGGGGGGCTTGCCTGGTTGCTCTGGCAAGAAGGACGAGTCACCAACACCGTAGTCGAACTGGGGGTCGCCGGCAGTCTCGGGGTCTATCGGAAAGAAGTAACGGAGAGGGAACACAATAAATAACAGAGCAATCAAAGCATCACAAAGCGTAACAAGACAATACGCGGTGTTCGGTGTGCCCTAACGCGGTAGTAGGTGATACCGGTGAAGCGGGGAAAACATCCGGGAAAGTATTCCCGGTGTTTCGTGTTTTCGGGCAGAGGAATCGGAGGTGAAAAGTTGCAGGTTCGATAGGTTAGGGATGTGTGGCGGACGAATAGGCTGCATATCTGGATTCGTCTCGTCGTTCTGAGCAACTTTCATGTTGAAAATATTTTAATCCGAGTTACGGATTAAAAGATATGATTTTCTAAAGATTTTATTAATTTCTGGATTAATTAATTATTTAATTAATTCGAAAATGAATTAATGACATCAGCATGATGCCATGCTGACGTCAGCAGTCAACAGAGTTCACATGGTCAACCTGACCAGTGGGTCCCACTGGTCAGTGACACCTTTTAATTAACTAGTTTAATCAAATTAATTGAGATTAATTAGGGAGGTGGGCCCCATTGTCATATTAATTACTTAACTAATTAACAGTAGTTAAATAGGTTAATTTATCACTAGGTTAATTAACCTTAATAAGTTAATTCAATCAGAATTAATTAAGTTAATTAATTAGTTAATTAATTAATTAATTCCATTATTTATTTATTTATCTATTATTTATTATTATTATTATTAATTCCTTTTTTTAAACGTCCTCGGGGCGTGGGCCCCCACTGTCATTGGCCCACAGGGGCCAAGCGGGCGCACGGGCGTGGGGGCACTATCGGGCGCCCAGGCGCTAACGGGCGGCGAAGGCGCTGGGTGACTGTAGGATGCAGGGGGAGCACACGGGTCGAGGGCTGCCATGGCGTGAGCGGACGGGCGCCGGCGGGCGACCATCCGCGCGGGTGCGTTGGCCGCAGCAGGTTCGGGAAGAGGGGGAGCAGAGCAGAGCCACCACTGGCTACAGGCGAGAGGGGAGGTGGGCCATGACAGGGCATGGCCGGCGGGCACGGCAGCGGCCACGGCGAGCCGACGCGGTGGTGCCCGCGCGGGGACAGAGGGGAGAGTGGAGAGGGAAGAGGCCGGGGCCTCACCGCGGGGCTGTAGGGTTTCGGGCAGTGGGCGTGGTGAAGGTCGATGAGGTCCGTTGTGGACGAGGACGGGGACGACGGCGATGGGGGGTAGCAGTCCGGCGGGGAGGGAGCCGGCGAGGTCCAGTGGACGGGAGGGGGCGACGGCGATGGGCGGCGACCTCCGATGGGATCGGGGG
>NC_041383.1:554335928-554350785 GCF_002162155.2 Triticum dicoccoides
TTTTTGTGTTCTTTTTGTTTTGAGCTTTTTCTTTTTATCTATTTTTCCTTTCTAACTTAGTTTCTATTTATTTTAGTTTTATTAAATACACCACTAGCCCCTAAATTAGTATTTATAAATACTCTATTGCCACATGAATTTCTCATACCTAACAAAATAGTTTAATGTTTTAATATTTATAAAATGCATTTAATTATTTGTTTAAGCCATTGTTTTATTTAGTTTAGTGCTTTTAATTATTTTATAAAAATGTGATCCTCCATAATTACCTAAGCATTATTTGCCACCTCTAGAACATTTTAATTTTAATGTTTGAAAACTTTACCGTGTGACTTGATTTTAAATTTTGAATTCGAACGGGATTGAATCATCGTGAGATCTGCAACAGTAAGAGTGGTGACATGGCATCATTAGCAGAGGTTACTGTAGCTTGATTATCCGGGCGTCACACACACTCCCTATATTTTTGAGATTCGTGTTGAACCTAAATAAATGTTATTTGGTGTTTGCGTTGAGCATAAATATGATTAGATCATGTTTATTGCGATACGAGTATTCATCTAAGACAGAGAATAAATTGTTATTCTATTTACATGAATAAAACCTTCTATGGTCATACACCCAATGTTGATGGTTTATTGAATCTTGATCATGATGATACACATATTCATAATATTGATGCCAAAAGATGCAAAGTTGATAATGATAGTGCAACATATTTGTGGCACTACCGTTTGGGTCATATCGGTGTAAAGCGCATGAAGAAACTCCATAAAGATGGACTTTTGGAATCACTTGATTATGAATCATTTGGTGCTTGTGAACCGTGCCTTTTGGGCAAGATGACTAAAAGTCCGTTCTCCGGAACAATGGAACGAGCTACTGACTTGTTGGAAATAATACATATCGATGTATGCAGTCCAATGAGTGTTGATGCTCGTGGCGAGTATCGTTATTTTTCTATCCTGCACAGATGATTTGAGCAGATATGAGTATGTCTACTTAATGAAGCATAAGTCTGAAACATTTGAAAAGTTCAAAGAATTTCAGAGTGGAGTGGAGAATCATCGTAACAAGAAAATAAAGTTTCTACAATCTGATCGTAGAGGAGAATATTTGAGTTACGAGTTTGGCCTTCATTTAAAACAATGTGGAATAGTTTCACAGCTCACGCCACATGGAACACCACAGCATAATGGTGTGTCCAAACATCGTAACCGCACTTTATTGAATATGGTGCGATATATGATGTATCTTACCAATTTACCACCGTTTTGGGGTTATGCATTAGAGACAGCTGCATTCACTTTAAATAGGGCACCATCAAAATCCGTTGAGACGACGCCTTATGAACTGTGGTTTGGCAAGAAACCAAAGTTTTCGTTTCGTAAAGTTTGGAGCTATGATGCTTATGTGAGAAAGTTTCAACCTGATAAGCTCGAACCCAAATCGGAGAAGTGCGTCTTCATAGAATACCCAAAGGAAACTGTTGGGTACACCTTCTATCACATATCCGAAGGCAAGATATTTGTTGCTAAGATGGATCCTTTCCAGAGAAGGAGTTTCTCTCGAAAGAAGTGAGTGGGAGGAAAGTAGAGCTTGATAAGGTAATTGTACCTTCTCCCGAATTAGAAAGTAGTTCATCACAAAAATCAGTTCCAGTGATTCCTACACCAATTAGTGAGGAAGCTAACGATGATAATCATGAAACTTCAGATTAGGTTACTACAGAACCTCCTAGGTCTTCCAAAGTATAGTCCGCACCAGAGTGGTACGGTAATCCTGTTCTGGAAGTCATGTTACTAGACCATGATGAACCTATGAACTATGAGGAAGCGACGATGAGCCCAGATTTCGCAAAATGGCTTGAGGCCATGAAATCTGAGATAGGATCCATGTATGAGAACAAAGTATGGACTTTGGTGGAGTTGCCCGGTGATCGGCAAGCCATATTGTATAAATGGATCTTCAAGAGGAAGACAGAAGCTGATAGTAGTGTTACTATCTACAAAGCTTGACTTATCGCAAAAAGTTATTCAACAAGTTCAAGGTGTTAAATACGATGAGATTTTCTCACTCGTATCGATGCTTAAGTCTGTCCGAATCATGTTAGCAATTGCCACATTTTATGAAATTTGGCAAATGGATGTCAAAACTGCATTCCTTAATAGATTTATTAAAGAAGAGTTGTATATGATGCAACCAGAAGGTTTTGTCAATCCTAAAGGTGCTAACAAAGTGTGGAAGCTCCAGTGATCCATCCATGGACTGGTGCAAGCATCTTGGAGTTGGAATATACGCTTTGATGAGTTGATCAAAGCATATAGTTTTATACAGACTTGCAGTGAAGCCTGTATTTACGGGAAAGTGAGTGGGAGCACTACAGCCTTTCTGAAAAGTATATGTGAATGACATATTGTTGATCAGAAATAATGTAGAATTTTCTGGAAAGCATAGAGTGTTTGAAAGGAGTTTTTCAAAGAAAGACCTCAGTAAAGCTACTTACACATTGAGCATCAAGATCTATAGAGATAGATCAAGATGCTTGATAAGATTTTTCAATGAGTACATACCTTGATAAGATTTTGAAGTAGTTCAAAATGGAACAGTCAAAGAAGGAGTTCTTGCCTGTGTTGCAAGGTGTGAAGTTGAGTAAGACTCAAAGCCCGACCACGGTAGAAAATAGAAAGAGAATGAAAGTCATTCCCTATGCCATAGCCATAGGTTCTATAAAGAATTCTATGTTATGTATCAGACCTTTTGTATACCTTGTTCTGAATTTGGCAAGGAGTACAATTTTGATCTAGGAGTAGATCACTGGACAGCGGTCAAGAATATCCTTAGAAAGGACTAAGGAAATGCTTCTCGATTATGGAGGTGATAAAAGAGTTCATCATAAAGAGTTACATCTGTGCAAGCTTTTATGCCAATCCAGATGACTATAAGTCTCAATCTGGATACATATTGAAAGTGGGAGCAATTAGCTAGAGTAGCTCCGTGCAGAGCATTATATACATACAATATTTGCAAAATACATACGGCTCTGAATGTGACAGACCCGTTGAATAAACTTCTCTCACGAGCAAAACATGATCACACCTTAGTACTCTTTGGGTGTTAATCACATATCGAGGTGAACTAGATTATT
Source organism: Triticum dicoccoides (assembly GCF_002162155.2). Taxonomy (NCBI): domain Eukaryota; kingdom Viridiplantae; phylum Streptophyta; class Magnoliopsida; order Poales; family Poaceae; genus Triticum; species Triticum dicoccoides. Next base: position 554,339,077 of record NC_041383.1, read on the forward strand.
GACTCTAGTAAACCCTTTGGGCGTTGGTCACATGACGATGTGAACTATGGGTGTTAATCACATGCAGATGTGAATATTAGTGTTAAATCACATGGTGATGTGAACTAGATTATTGACTCTAGTGCAAGTGGGAGACTGAAGGAAATATGCCCTAGAGGCAATAATAAAGTTATTATTTATTTCCTTCTTTCATGATAAATGTTTATTATTCATGCTAGAATTGTATTAACCGAAAACATAATACATGTGTGAATACATAGACAAACATAGTGTCACTAGTATGCCTCTACTTGACTAGCTCGTTAATCAAAGATGGTTAAGTTTCCTAACCATAGACATGAGTTGTCATTTGATTAATGGGATCACATCATTAGGAGAATGATGTGATTGACTTGACCCATTCCGTTAGCTTAGCACTTGATTGTTTAGTATGTCGCTATTGCTTTCTTCATGACTTATACATGTTCCCATGACTATGAGATTATGCAACTCCCATTTACCGGAGGAACACTTTGTGTGCTACCAAATGTCACAACATAACTAGGTGATTATAAAGGTGCTCTATAGTTGTCTCCGAAGGTACTTTTTGAGTTGGCGTATTTCGAGATTAGGATTTGTCATTCCGATTGTCGGAGAGGTATCTCTGGGCCCTCTCGGTAATGCACATCACTATAAGCCTTACAAGCAATGTGGCTAATGAGTTAGTTGCGGGATGATGCATTACATATCGAGTAAAGAGACTTGCCGGTAACGAGATTAAACTAGGTATTGAGATACCGACGATCGAATCTCGGGCAAGTAACATACCGAAGACAAAGGGAACAACATATGTTGTTGTTATGTGGTTTGACCGATATAGATCTTCGTAGAATATGTGGGAGCCAATATGAGCATCCAAGTTCTGCTATTGGTTATTGACCGGAGATGTGTCTGAGTCATGTCTACATAGTTCTCGAACCTGTAGGGTCCGCGCGCTTAACGTTCGGTGACGATTTATATTACGAGTTATGTGTTTTGATGTATTGAAGGTAGTTCGGAGTCCTGGATGAGATTGGAGACATGACGAGGAGTCTCGAAATGGTCAAGACGTAAAGACCGATATATTGGACGACTATATTCGGACATCGGAAAGGTTCCGAGTGCTTCGGGTATTTATCGGAGTACCGGAGAGTTACAAGAATTCGCCGGGGAGTATATGGGCCTTATTGGGCTTTAGGGGAAAGAGAGAGGGGAGGCTGCACGCACCCCCAAGGCCTAGTCCGAATTGGACTAGGGGGAGGGGTTGCGCCCCCTCCTTCCTTCTCTTCTCCTTTCCCTTTCCTTGACTCCTACTCCTACTACTTGGAAGGGGGGGATCCTACTCCCGGTGGGAGTAGGACTCCTCCAGGGTGCTCCATAGGAGGGCCGGCCCTCCCCCCTCCTCCACTCCTTTATATACGGGGGCAGGGGGGCACCTCTTGACACATAAGTTGATCTGTTGATCTCTTCTAGCCATGTGCGGTGCCCCCCTCCACCATATTCCACCTTGGTAATATCGTAGCGGTGCTTAGGCAAAGCCCTGCGTCGGTAGCATCATTGACACCGTCATCACGCCGTCGTGCTGACGGAACTCTCCCGCAAAGCTATGCAGGATCGGAGTTCGTGGGACGTCATCGAGCTGAACGTGTGCTGAACTCGAAGGTGCCGTACGTTCGCTACTTGGATCGGTCAGATCGTGAAGACGTACGACTACATCAACCGCGTTGTCCTAAAGCTTCCGCTTTCGGTCTATGAGGGTACGTGGACAACACTCTCCCCTCTTGTTGCTATGTATCACCCTGATCTTGCATATGCGTAGGAATTTTTTTGAAATTACTACGTTCCCCAACAAAGATCTATTTATGTAGAAATAGACCCCATCTTGTTATCCTTAATAGCAACGATACATATGTGTCATTTCCCTTTCTGTCAATGGGATCAAGCACTGTAAGATCGAACCCATCACAAAGCACCTCTTACCATTGCAAGATAAATAGATAAACTTGGCCAAACAAAACCCAAATATCGGAGAAGAAATATGAGGCTATAATCAATCACGCATATAAGAGATTAAAGAAGACTAAAATAACTTTCATGGATAAAAATATAGATCTGATCATAAACTCAAAGTTCATCGGATCCCAACAAACACACCGCAAAAAGACTTACATCATATGGATCTCCAAGAGACCAGTGTATTGATAATCAAGAGAGAGAGAGAGAGAGGAAGTCATCTAGCTACTAACTATGGACCCGTCGGTCTACAAAGAACTACTCACGCATCATCAGAGAGGCACCAATGAACATGATGCGCCCCTCCGAGATGGTGTCTAGATTGGATCTTGTGTTTCTGGACTTTGCAGCAGCAGAATTGATTTTCATCGACTCCCCTAGGGTTTCTGGAATATCGGGGTACCTATAGAGCAAAGAGGCGGTTCAGGGGGCACCCGAGGTGGGTACTACCCACCGGGGCACCCCCTGGTGGGTTGTGCTCCCCTCGGAGCACCCCCAGGTGCTTTCCTAGCCCGCTGGATGTCTTCTGGCCCAAAAAATCCTCAAGAAGTTTCACTGCGTTTGGACACCGTTTGATATTTATTTCCTGCGATGTAAAAAACATGCAGAAAAGAGTAACTAGCACTGGGCACTATGTCAATAGGTTAGTACCAAGAAATGATATAAAATGACTATAAAATTATCATAAAACATCCAAGAATGATAATAGAACAGCATGGAACAATAAAAAATTATAGATATGTTGGAGACGTAACAAGCACACACACTCCCCAAAACCTCCACTCACCGACACACACCACCCCCGTAACCACTGGTTGGTCGCTGAGGGAGTCCTGGATTAGGGGGTCCTCGGACAGCCGGACTTTGTACTTTGGCTGGACTGTTGGACTATGAAGATACAAGATTGAAGACTTCGTCCCGTCTCCGGGTGGGACTCTCCTTTGCGTGGAAGGCAAGCTTGGCAATTCAGATGTTTAGATCTCCTTCTCTGTAACCGACTCTGTGTAACCCTAGCCCCCTCCGGTGTCTATATAAACCAGAGGGTTTAGTCTGTAGGACAACAACAATCAGAATCATAGGCTAGCTTCTAGGGCTTAGCCTCTACAATCTCGTGGTAGATAAACTCTTGTAATACTCATATCATCAAGACCAATCAAGCAGGAAGTAGGTTATTACCTCCATCGAGAGGGCCCGAACCTGGGTAAACATCGTGTCCCCCGCCTCTTGTTACCATTAGCCTTAGACGCACAGTTCGGGACCCCCTACCCGAGATCCGCCGGTTTTGACACCGATATTGGTGCTTTCATTGAGAGTTCCACTGTGTCGTCACGATAAGGCTTGATGGCTCCTTCAATCATATTCAACGATGCGGTCCAGGGTGAGGTTTTCCTCCTCGGACAGATCTTCATATTCGGCGGCTTTGTACTGCGGGCCAACTCGCTTGGCCATCTGGAGCAGATCGATAGCTACGCCCCTGGTCATTAGGTCAGGTTTGGAAGCTTGAACTATACTGCCAACAGTCGCGGAGACTTGATCTTCGACGGATTCGAGCCGATGTCAGGTGCGCCGAACAGTCATGACGAGCATGACTTAGATCTGCCATCGAACAGTGTTTGGGAGATCACACCTGCGGCTGCCCAGGCCCTCAATTCGGAGCAGATCATGCCATCCGAGGACGGGTGGATGGACCCCGCCATGGAGGCTACACACTTAGCGATGATAGAGCCGAACACTGACTTCATCTCCTATGAGGCCGGTGTCATCGGACCCCCGGACTCGTCTCCGGCCACAGGATCTGAACCGCGTGCGTCCGTGCCTATCGAATCTGATTGGGCACCAATCATGGAGTTACCTCCGCTGATATCTTTCAACACTCGCCCTTGGGCGACGTGCTAAATTCATTGAGTTTTCTCTTCTTGTTAGGAGACTCTTGGCCGAACTATGTCCGGTTGGAGTGGGAAGCGGATGAAGAAGAAATTTGTTCCCCACCCACCACCCACTTAATATCCACTATCGATGACTTAAACCGACGTGCTTGACTTCAACTCCGAAGACATCGACGGTATGGACGACTGTCGGTGTCAAAACCTGCGGATCTCTGGTAGGGGGTCCCAAGCAGTGCGTCTTAGGATCAATGGTAACAGGAGGCAAGGGACACGATGTTTTACCCAGGTTCGGGCCCTCTCGATGGAGGTAAAACCCTACTCCTGCTTGATTAATATTGATGATATGGGTAGTACAAGAGTTGATCTACTACGAGATCAGAGAGGCTAAACCCTCGAAGCTAGCCTATGGTATGATTGTTGTTGTCTATCTATCGACTAGCCCAGCCCGGTTTATATAATGTACCAGAGGTCTAGGATAACAAGAGTCCTAGCCGAATACGCCGGTGGGGGAGGAGTCCTTGTCTTGATCGCCAAATCTTGTGGATTCTTCCTTGTATGCGGCAGCTGTCCGGACTGCCCATGAGTATATGGCCATGGGGTTCCTCGGCCCAATCCAACTGATCGGGAGACGACGCGTTGAGTACCCCCTAGTCCAGGACACCGTCAGTAGCCCCCTGAACCGGTCTTCAAGTTAGGGACGCTCCTCGATTCTTCTGAACTGTTCTTCATCTTCGGTTGCCGGTCTTGAAAACTGGTTCAACAAATCTTCTCATCTTCTATCTTGAGGATCACCGAAATGCATTCGATGAGTTTACATGTCGGGTATCCGAGGAGCCCCTTTAAGTTTCCGGCCTTTATCAATGCCTTGTCAATTTTATGCCACACCTCAGGTTCGGAGTTGTTCCCGGGAGGCAATGTCCTCTTGCGTCTGAGCTCTAACGCCGGACTGCATTCAAGGTATCTCTTGCAGCCAAGCACCAATGCCGGACTGCTTCCCGGCTCTAACGCCGGAATGTATCCAAGCTCCAACACCGGAATATGTATCCGAGCTCCAACGCTGGACTGTATCTGAGCTCCAACGCCGGACTATGTATCCGAGCTCCAACGCCGGACTATGTATCCGAGCTCCAACGCCGGACTGTATCCGAGGTGTCGTAAATCACCTTGGTTCAAAGAAGTTTGAAAGAGTTTAGCCGAGCTTAATGCCGGAAATGACCTCTATGGAGCCAGCCACTAGCGCCCAAGCTTTATGCCGGACTGCTTCCCAGGTGGTGCACCACCCCGAATGTGGGCCGATTTTTTGTCAATATTTTTGATTGGTGCCAGTAGCCCTCAAGGTGGGTATCGGTCTAAAACCCGAGATGCACATGAAGGATGACATAAGACCGATGATCCCCGTAGCTGCTGAGACTCAGGTTGATTTGCAAAATCAGTCTGAGGTTCAAGTCCTAGCTCGGCAGAATACTTCGGGACACAAAAAGCGGCGTGCTCAGTCCTCAAGACTCAGGTTGGGTTCGGCCGACCAACCTAAGGATCAAAATCTTCTCGGAGACTGTATTACACTTAAAATTTTCTTCATTGGACAGGCAATGCAGTAGCCCCCGAGACACTGGTCGGGTGGCAACACTAGATCCGGGGATCGATGTGCCCCTTTAATATTTGTAAATAATAAGCCCGAAGCCCAGTAGCCCCCGAGCCTTAATGTGGGCACAGGTGGCCAATTAAGGATTGATATCCATAGTAAAATCACAAATTATGTGTAATGACTCTATGTATCTAAGTACTTTATGTCATTAATGCTCGGATCCGCATTGTACAAAACTTTGTTTACCGACCATCGGCTTCCACCTCCTCGGCCAATAGCCGAGGAGTGTTTGTCCTACTTTATAAAGCCTTTATGAGGGCAAAGATTTACAACAAACAAGGCAATCTGGCCATACGGTTTTATAAACAAAGGTACACGGAGAGACATGTTATATTACTGTTTAACAGAAGAAATGTCTTCCAAAGAAAATACTCCCGCTATCGGTTCCTTTCTTTGGGTTGTCGTGCTAAGCATGATCATGAAACCTCAGCTCCAATGTAAGAGCAAAATATCGAGGATTTAGTTTGGGAGGCCAGTTAATAGCCCCCGGTAGTGTTCGGCGACAGTCGAGGTCAAGTCGTAAACACTTCGGCCATTGTTATGAATGGCCCATCATTTCAACGCCGTCATCGGATCGCCGACCAGTTTACGCTTATTGTGACAGTCAGTTTTCGGCTTTCTCCACTGAGGTGCTTAACCATGTGAGCTGGAAGCACAATCGCAGTGGTTCTCCCTTTGCACACCTAGCCGAACAAAGCGGAACATAGGAGGCAAGCGCAGGAGCCAGGCAACCCAACTATTGACCGAAGACACAATTCGAAACCGATGCATATATAGCAATATCCGAGAATGTTTTTGCCGGATCTCTAAAGGTGTCCGGCGTTGCACTGCGAGACTTGTGCTGAAAACAGACAAATAGTTTAGAAGTGCCATCGGCTCGAAAAGCCAAACAACTTATTCAAAAGGTTAATGTCCGAACTAGATCAAGTGTTCGGTGCCAATCCGAAAATTGGACTTTAGAAAAAAAAAGGTGCTTCTGTCGTGCTTTAACATGACACATCCTATCTCAAAACTTCAAGCGGGTCAGCCTACGGCTTCAACCTCCTATCCCGAAGGCGGAGTACTTCTTACTAAGCCAGTTTAGCAAACTAAACTCTAGCGGCTTTGAGAGAGAAATTAGGCTCCCCGCTAGTGACCGCACACTTGTGTTGAAAAAAGGAGTGATAAATAATAATAAAAAGTTTGCAACGACTAAGAAGAAAAACACTTATCATAAAACGGCTCATATAAATTTAAGAGCCCCCAAGTGACTTGGGTAAAAGAATGATTGCATGTACCGAAGTACTTATATCATATCTATGTTCAACCGAACTTTAAACGCGTCTTAACCGACCGTCGGCTTCTCCCTCTTCGGTCAAGGACCGAAAAGTGTTATGTACTCCATCTGTCAAGAATATCGACGGTGTTTCCAATAACCAGGTAATCAGGCCATAAGGCTGTAACAGACAAAGCACGCTCAGGGAACTTATGCTATATTACTGCGAAGAGTAAGAAGCATCTTCGAAGAAAATAGTACCCCCACCGATACCTTTCTTCGGTGCTCATTGTTATTATGAGACTTGTGCAATAGTTTTTTGTACTCATGAGTTCCGTTGTGTGCCGACCATGATTGAAAACAATAAGAGCGCTAGCTTTCAGCTTCACCCAGTCTGAGGTCCGGCTCGGGTGACCCGATCGTGACAATCGCAGAGGTGCTCCCTTTACTCCCTAGCCGAACAATCGGGAACGTAGGGGTAAGCACAGGAGCAAGGCAACCCAGCTTGCAAATCGCTTAAGTCAATATGGTGCATATTGTGGCGTAATACACGAACAAGGAACGAAGCCGTACAAGTATAACCATATGCAAGAGGAAAAAGCTTCATGAAGGAAGCCCCCAAGTAAGCGGGGTATTTGAATTTGCGCGTCACAAACAAAGTTTGGACAAGGAAATTTTTACAAGCGACTTTTCTCCAAAAAGGTATAATGCTTGGCCGAGCCGAACACAAGTTAAAAATTTAAAACTTTGAGCATGAAGACAACTTAGCTGGTTAATGTGTTCGGTATTGATGACGCGGTCCGAGCTTGATGCGGGACAACGTTACATCCTCGAGCCGGTCCCGAGGTGGCGGAGCAAAGAGCTCGGCACTCCGAAGTGGTGACATAGCACGGGCAATGCAGGACGGCAGGGTGATGCAGAAGTCCCCGGCATGGGGTAATGAAGTGTTGACGAAGCCCCCCGTCCAGCCGAGGTGACGCCAAAGGGTATTGTCCGGCTGGATCATTTTCCTGTGCACAAAAAATAGTGCAAACCGGAGATAATAGTAATAATAATAAAAAAATCGTTGCATAACAAATAATTTATGCAAAGTGAGTAATAAAAGAAATATGGCCTGGCGCCAAAGTCAATATCGATGCAGGGCGGCGGCGTGATGCGGTAAAGGCATGGCAAGGCCTGAATTCACAGGTCGGTTCGAGTTCCGGATGCAGTGTTCGCCGGACTATGTATGGAAACTGACCGAACCACCATGCGACCGTCGTTAATGCGGCCACCATTTGATAGACCTGCGTACATATGACGGACAAACCAGAGTAATAATTCATTGGAAAAAATGAACCCTAACAAGCAAAGAATACTAGGATTAATAGCACCTGGCTTATTTGTTGTAGCAATCCGAAGAAAGGTGATTCCCAAAATTGGGACTCGATCTGCACACCTATCGCCTGATGAGCGATAAAGCAACGGCATGGCGATGCTGGCAAAGCTTGGCTCGCCGAGGCAAAGCCCTTGGTCCAGCTAACGTGACGGAGCTGGTCGGCCAGTGACGCCAAACTCTCTGGAGTAGGTTGATGAAGAGATGATGAAGCCCCGGTCCAGCTAACGTGATGAAGCCTCAGTGTCAGCCGATGAGTCGAAGTAGGTCAGCATGGTGGACACCAGCTTGAGAAAGAAACAGTGCAGCCCTGCCAATGCAGGTCGTGACGAGGTCGATGCCGGCTTGATGAAGTGACCGTGTGGTGATGCAGGTGTGCCCGCTCCGTGTAATCCGTGGGGCGGCGATGTTGGCGACGATTTATCCTTCGCGATGCCGAACTATTGTTCGGCTGGCCGAGATGATAATCCGAAGAAATTGAGCTCGGCTCAACAAAGCGACGACGTGTCTAACGCAGGACGGTCGCCGTGGAGTGATGTTGTCGGGCTGGTTTGACACCAGCGCGACTGTGAAGTTCGTATTGCCAGAATACTTTTAATACTACTGGGATGTGTTTGAGAATAAAACACAACACCCCATATGAAAACTTCCTTCAAAAAGGATGTCCGAGATCCCATTCATAAAGAAGATGAATTCGGGTCGGATTCGTTCTCGCGCAGAAAACAGATCCAAAAAGTGATGCACTAATTGGAAGTTTCCCGGAGTTTGGACGGTCGGATCGAGCTGAATTTTTGGCAGGTGGTAGATATGGGAATTCCGCAGCAAATCAACGGTTGCATCCTCCAAAGGACATCCGATCGAGATGCTGGATACCATGCCCTAAACTCGTCCGGATTCTCGTCCAGATTCAACAGGGATCCGGTATATCAGAGATCGCCGGAGATTCCTCCATCGGAACTCGACAAAATTTTTGCAGGGTTGTTGTAGACTTAATTCCACATAATTCCACCGAAGTAATCGTTTAAGAGACACTCGAGGAGGTGGTGGCGGCGGATACAAGTTTGCTGTCCAGAAAAACAGCACAGTCACCTGAGGGCAATGTTGACGTTGAGCCCCCGAGCTCCATGGATGACTCCTCCATGATCTTGATAGAGATCGGAGTTGGTGTTGATAAAGGCCCTTATCCGAACATGACGATCGGAGGTAGGGCGCAGTCCTTGGTCGAACCAAGGTGACCAGTCGAGCTGGTGAAGAAGACGCCGAAGTCGCAGTTGATCTACAGGCGAGCCATCGACCTTTTGCCGAACACACAGCGGAACTCTCAATGAAAGCACCAATGTCGGTGTCAAAACCGGCGGATCTCGGGTAGGGGGTCCCAAGCAGTGCGTCTTAGGATCAATGGTAACAGGAGGAAAGGGACACGATGTTTTACCCAGGTTCGGGCCCTCTCGATGGAGGTAAAACCCTACTCCTGCTTGATTAATATTGATGATATGGGTAGTACAAGAGTTGATCTACCACGAGATCAGAGAGGCTAAACCCTGGAAGCTAGCCTATGGTATGATTGTTGTTGTCTATCTATCGACTAGCCCGGCCCCAGTTTATATAATGCACCAGAGGTCTAGGATAACAAGAGTCCTAGCCGAATACGCCGGTGGGGGAGGAGTCCTTGTCTTGATCGCCAAGTCTTGTGGATTCTTCCTTGTATGCGGCAGTTGTTCGGACTGGCCCATGAGTATACGGCCATGGGAGTCCTCGGCCCAATCCAACTGATCGGGAGACGACGCGTTGAGTACCCCCTAGTCCAGGACACCATCAACGACCATGTAGGAGAAGAACAGGAACCACCGCCCACAGGGCACTGGACAGCCACCTCATCATATTATATATATATGGTGGACACGCCCAAAGAAGGCGACGACGATGAGGCAATGGAGGATAATCCTCCTGAGAAGCAATCTAAGCACCAGCGTCATAGGCACCGCTCTGACCCCCGCCAGAGCAAAAAAAGCGATACCGGCACAAGCAATCCGGATGGTGCCGAAGATGAAAACAACCCTGCCCAGCCAGGCTTTGAGCAGGCCTAATGGGAGGATGGGAAAGCTAGCCCTAAGGAACATGCAACGGACGGAGAATCAGAGGATGATAATTACATGCCTCTCTCCGAAGATGAAGTGAGCCTTGGCGACGAAGAATTCACCGTGCCTGAGGATCCCGTCGAGCAGGAGCACTTCAAGCGCCGGCTTATAGCCACAGCAAAAAGCCTAAAGAAAAAGCAGCAATAGCTTCAAGCTGATCAAGATCTGCTAACTGATAGATGGACTGAAGTCCTAGAAGCCGAGGAATACGGACCCGAGCGCCCTACCAAAAGTTACCCAAAGCGCAGGTTGCTACCTCAACTCGAAGAGGAGGCATTAAAGCCTACACTACCAGTGTATGATGCGACTGACCGGCCACCTCGTGGCTGAGACAAAGTGACGTATCAGCCCGAACACCAGCCCGCACCCCGTCGCCAATCTAACAAAGACACCAAGGCCCGGGGCTACATGCAAGACCTCCGAGACGTATTGGAAAACAAAGCAGGACATACAAGATCGATCTACGGATCATGAGGGCGCGCCCCAACGCGTGACGATGACCGTCACGCCGGATATACTAAAAGAAAATCCGGCCAGGCCGAATACAACTGACCAGATTTATTTGAACTACGTCGTGATGTAGCCCGGCATAGAGACGCCGCACACCCCATATGCTTCACTGATGACGTAATGGATCATGAATACCCAGAAGAATTTAAACCCGTGAACATTGAATCGTATGATGGTACAACAGACCCCGCGGTATGGACTGAAGATTTCCTCCTCCACATTCACATGGCCCACGGTGATGATCTACACGCCATCAAGTACCTCCCACTAAAACTCAAAGGACCAGCTCGGCATTGGCTGAATAGCCTGCCGGCAAACTCCATTGGCAGTTGGGAGAACTTGGAAGACGCATTCCTTGACAACTTCCAGGGCACTTATGTGCGACCACCGGATGCTGATGACTTAAGTCACATAACCCAACAGCTCGGAGAGTCAGCCAGGAAATTCTGGACTCGGTTCCTAACTAAAAAGAACCAAATTGTCGATTGTCCGGATGCCGAAGCCTTAGCGGCCTTTAAGCATAACATCCGTGACGAGTGGCTTGCCCGACACCTCGGCCAAGAGAAGCCAAAGTCCATGGCAGCCCTCATGACACTCATGACTCGCTTTTATGCGGGCGAGGGCAGCTGGTTGGCTCGTAGCAACAACACATCAAGAAATCCTAGCACTTCGAATGCCAGAGATAGCAACGGAAAGCCACGACGCAACAGACACAAGCGTCACAACAATGGCGACAACGCCACAGACACGATAGTCAATGCCGGATTCAGTGGCTCTAAGTCCGGACAGCAGAAAAAGCCATTCAAAAGAAACAATCCGGGCCCGTCCAGTCTGGACCGCATACTCGATCACTCGTGTCAAATTCACGC
>NC_041383.1:554351050-554365155 GCF_002162155.2 Triticum dicoccoides
ATAAACCAGCCAACCACACCAACAGAGAATGCTGGGTGTTTAACATGCCGGCAAGTTGAATTCCGAAAACAAGGAAAAGGGGCTGCATAGCAATGACGACAAGGAGCCCCGGCCGCTGAACACAGGAGGACAGAAGAAATTTCCTCCCCAGGTGAAAACGGTGAACATGATATACGCAACCCATATTCCCAAACGGGAACGGAAGCGCGCACTAAGGGACGTCTATGCGATGGAGCCATTCGCCCCAAAGTTCAACCCATGGTCTTCTTGTCCGATCACTTTTGATCGCAGGGACCATCCTACCAGTATCCATCATGGCGGTTCGGCCACGTTGGTCCTCGACCCCATCATTGACGGATTCCATCTCACACGAGTCCTTATGGACGGTGGCAGCAGCCTGAACCTGCTATATCAGGATATAGTGCGCAAAATGGGCATCGACCCCTCAAGGATCAAACCCACAAAAACCACTTTTAAAGGTGTCATACCAGGTGTAGAGGCCTGTTGCATGGGCTCAATCACACTAGAAGTGGTCTTCGGATCTCCGGACAACTTTTGAAGCGAAGAGTTAATCTTCGATATCATCCCCTTCCGTAGTGGCTATCACGCGCTGCTCGGATGAACCGCATTTGCAAGATTCAATGCGGTGCCGCATTATGCATACCTCAAGCTCAAAATGCCAGGACCTCGCGGGGTGATAACAGTTAGTGCAAACACAGAGCGCTTGCTCCGTACGGAGGAGCACACTGCGGCCCTCACAGCAGAAGTACAAAAGCAGCCTTCTTAGGCAGACCGCCAACTCGGCGATAAAGCCCCCGAACACCGTCAAGAGAGTCTGGAGTACCCTGCAACAGGATCGTCCGGCAGGACCAGAGCTCGCCTAGCAATTCGGCCTCCATCCTAGTCCCAGCCAAGCGGCGAAATTTGTGCCGCGCGTACATAATTACGCACTCAAAATACCATGGGCATAGGCGGAGGCACGGCTATGACACGGTCCACAATGCGGCTCAACCGCCCCAGGATCCGTATATCTTTACAACTTTTTCTTTTCAGGTCCCTATCTTCGGGAGGCTCTTCTGATAAATTTGACTATCGGACCCATAATGGGATGGAAAAACCAAGGAGACAAGAAGCTTTGGTGTACAAGGGAATCCCCAGGTGGTCTCTGAAAACGATCGTTATACCTATTTTACATACCCGCACGCAGCTCGCTCTTGGTCAGGACGTGTCAAACCGTCCGGTTCCGCTTATCGCACTACTTGTACACATACGCTTTGACGTATTATTCAAATAACAATGGAAAATAATTTACATCTTCAGCTTACTATTACATTTCTTTCTCCTTTTCCTTTAATTCTTATTTATTACAAATTTCACCCGTACATTTTGGTACGTCCGGCTCGCCAGGGGCTTCAGTGTACACCATAACACGGCAAGTAAAGTCTGTACACTTTCGATAGTGCGGCACCCCGAACTTATAGCATTATATGCATCAGCTCTGAATCATGTCTTGGGTCAATAGTTGGGTTTGCCCGGCTCCCATGTTTTGGTACCTTACATTCCGCTATATCCGCTAAGGTAGCACAGGGAGAACTACTGCGATTGTGTCCCGGTTCTTCCGGACGAGCACCTCAGTAGAAAAGCCGAAAACTGACTATCATGATGAGGCGAGAATTGGTCGTTGTTCGAGAGGTCTCAAATCCTTAAAGGTTTTTTCCGCTTCGGGCGAGGAATCGGCCTTGTCCGATTTAGGCATGCATAGTGCCCCAAGTTCGGCCTTCCGAATACTAGGGGCTTCGCCAAAATTTAAAATTGTGGACTTATATGGCTAAGTGAGAGTGATAAAGCTGTATAGTCCGATTGCCTTGTCCGCTTCACTAAACACCTCCTTAAAGGACCAAATATTCGGATGAAGAGTGTTTAGATTTACCCCGAACACCCCAGTACTAGTTACATGGGGGCAGAAGCCGACGACTGGCCAACTCTCAGATTTTATAAATGGCCGCATAGAAGGTAATATTTTAAATCAACAGGCGTTATATAGAGCACATGAACTCGTTTTCACATTACAGGATCACATGAGTACATTCATTCAAATATTACATCCTTAGCACATTCCTCCGCCACAAGGCGGGCACCCTTCAGGACACTGTCATAATACTTTTCGGGGTGGCGATGCTCCTTGCCCTCCGGCGGACCCTCTATGACCAGCTTCTCGGCATCCATCTTCGCCCAGTGCACTTTCGCACGGGCGAAGGCCCTGCGCACACCTTCAATGCAGACTCACCGCTTAATGGCTTCAAGCCGCGGACATGCATTCACAAGCCGTTTTACCAGGCCGAAGTAGCTGCTGGGCAGGGGCTCGCCAGGCCACATCCGGAGTATGAGATCCTTCATGGCCAGTTCGGCCGCCTTGTGAAGTTCGACCAGTTGCTTCAGCTGGTCGCGCAAGGGCATCGGATGTTTGGTTCCAGTATATTGAGACCAGAACAGCTTCTCTGTCGAGCTCCCTTCTTCGGCCCAGTAGAACTCCGCAGCATCCGATATGCTGCGCGGCGGATCTGCGAACGCTCCTGGAGAGCTCCGAATTCGGGTAAGTAAAAGGAAAGTCTCCTTCACATGCTTGCTTTGCATAATGAATGCCTTACCTGCCGCTATCTTCTTGACTGCCTGCGTCTCTTGGAGGGCCTTTTGGGCTTCGGCCTTGGCATCTTGTGCGCTCTGGAGGGCCTTCGCAAGCTCGGACTCCTGCGTCTTAGAGTCACGCTCCAAGGACTCGTATTTCTTGACGAAATCCTGGAGCTCTTGTTGGACCTCGCCGACTCGGGCCTCTTGCTTCTCGCGCTCGGCGCACTCCTTGGCCGCTTTGTCTTCGGCCTCGGTTAGCGCCTTTTTAAGGGCCGCCACTTCGGTCGTGGCCCCTATAAAAATTCATAATGCTTCTATGAGCTAAAACCATTATTTCTTTATCAATATACAGACGGGGTATTATGTACCTTTGTTCTCCTCGAGCTGCCTCTTCACGAGGCCGAGCTCTCCTTCGGTCCGCTCTATGTCCCGCTTCAGTCCGGAGACCTCCGCCGTACGGGCGGCAGCGGCCAGCAGCGACGCCTGCTTATTCACATAGACACATTCTGTTAGACTCCTGTGGATGTTATTTGATCCTCTATTCAGCCTTTCTTTCGAACACCAAACAGAGCATCAGGGGCTACTGTCTATGCTATGATATTTTCTTATAATATTACTACTTACCTCGAAGCCTGTTAGGCCGCTGACGCAGGCTTCGGTCAATTTGCTTTTGGCGGACCGGACCTTCTCAATCACCGCACTCATGACGGTGCGGTGTTCTTTGTCAATGGGAGCGCCATGAAGCACTTCCAGCAGATTTTCCGATGGCTCTGGATGGATAGAGGTCATCGGCACAGGCGGCTCGCCCTCCTTAGTGAGGGGCTGCCTACCTGAATCCGGAACCACTGGAGGTTCCGACGCTATATCCGGCTGGGGGCCAGACTTGTTTTGGCCCCCATCATCAGAATCCATGGGGGCCTTCCCTCCAATGTCCCCGGCGGCCAGGGTTTAGCCTTGGGGCGTCTCCAGAACTGCCTCCCCCTGGTCCGGTATCCTCTGAGACAACACCTCGGTGTTGTCCGCGGGCCGGGGGGTGGTGGCTGTCGGGAGTGAATCGTTGTTCATCGCCGACTGGCCCAAAGACCCATCTGAGGAGGATACGTCGAGGTGGGCTTTGGACGGACTGCACGATCATATTTAACATGATAAGAAGCAATAAAGCAAAACATACCGGAAGTATTATAGTGTCCGGATACTTACGACTTCGCCAGGGGCATGTCCCTGGGCAACCACTCCTCGTCGCTATAGGCGGCTGTTGTGGAGTGGTCCGGAGGGAGGGTCCTTCCCTTCTTGGACCCTTCGGCCTCCCCAGATGGGGCGGCCTTCCTTTTCTTCTCCCCCCCCCCCGGTTGGGGGGGGGGGGCTTTCCTCTTCCTCCTCCTCGTTTTCGTTGGAGGAGCGCGCCTCGGTGTCTTTGGACGATGAGTCTGATACAACCTTGCGCCGGAGACCTTTCCTGGTCCCCACGGCCTTCTTCTTGGCCTTCTTCTTTGGCACCTCATAGGGCGCCGGAAACAACATCTCTGTTAAGAGAGTCGTTGTTGGATCTTCAGGTAATGGAGCTAGACAGTCGATCCGCTCCGCTGTCGCTACCCAATCCTGTTAAATGGACGTGGGGGCTTAGATTCCTCCCACGAACACACTGGGGAAAGGCACATCCTGTGAAATATAAAGAGCTTACCGGATTGGCTCGGTGCTTTGCACTGAGTCCACGGTCCTCGGTAATGGGAGGAGGTACCTCGGCGGCTTTGAACAACACCTTCTAGACGTCTTTGTGCGTCATGTCGAAGAGCTCTCGCAGCTTGTGGTGTTCGGCCGGGTCGAACTCCCACATATTGAATGCCCGTCTTTGACACGGGAGGATCCGGCAGAAGAGCATGACCTAGACCATGTTGACAAGCTTGATTTTCTTGCTTATCATATTTTTGACTCAGTTCTGGAGTCCGGTCAGCTCCGCCGGCACACCCCAGGCTAAGCCCTTCTTTTTCTAGGGGGTGAGCCACATAGGGATGCCAGATCGAAATTCGGGGGCCGCCGCCCAGTTGGTGTCACGCGGCTCGGTGATGTAGAACCACCTCGATTGCCACCCCTTCACGGTCTCCACATAGGAGCCTTCGAGCCAAATGACATTGGGCATCTTGCCCACCATGGTGCCTCCGCACTCCGCTTGCTAGCCGACCACTATCCTCGGCTTCACGTTGAAGGTCTTCAGCCACAGGCCGAAGTGAGGCTTGATGCGGAGGAAGGCCTCGCACACGTCGATAAAAGCCGAGATGTTGAGGATGAAATTGGGGGCCAGATCGTGGAAGTCCAGCCCGTAGTAGAACATGAGCCTGCGGACAAATGGATGGAGGGGGAATCCTAGTCCACAGACGAATTGGGCAAGGAATACGACCCTATCATGGGGTTCTGGAGTAGGGACGATCTGCCTTGCGTCTGGGAGCCGGTGCCCAATGTTTGCGGCCAGGTATCCGGCTTCCCGGAGCTTCGTAATGTCCTCCTCCATAACGGAGGAGACCATCCACTTGCCTCCCGCTCCGGACATGTTTGGAGCGGCTTTGCGGAGAAGGTGAGAACTTGGGCGTTGGAGCTCGAGCGTGTAAGAATAGATGGGCAGGGGAAGAAGAAGGCGTGGGTGAAAAAGAGGAATCCTTATCCCAGTTGTCACATCCCTAGCTTCTGGTAATGCTCTAGGCTAGCTTCATGTGTGCATCATGTCTATATTCCGAAAGTTGAAATGAGGAAATTGAAAGCCTCGGAAATCATTTTAATAAAGGGGCAAGAAACCCTAAAATTGCAATCAGTAAATCCAAAATGCCCTAGAAATAGCTCTGACAATTTTGGCAAGAGTTATAAATCAAACAAAAATTTTGGGACATTTCTAAGGAATTATTTGGGCTCTGATTTTAAATCAATATTTTATTTGAATTTGGAGTTATATTCATAATATATAATGAATATATTTTCAAATGCCCTGAGATATTTTATGTTTATGAGGAGTAGACCTTAAGTGACATAAAATTATCCAGGGGAGTTTTGGCACTGTTTTCAAATTTATTTGAATTTGAATTCAGTGGCAATTAAATAGAAAACAGAATAGATATATAAAAAAGAGAGAGAGAAGCCCAGCCACTTACCTGGCGCCTACCTGTGTGGCCTGCTGCAGAAACCGGCCCAGCCCATCTCCACTCCCCCCCCCCCTGTCGTCTTCCTCCTCGCCAGAAGGACCGAGGCGTGGCGCACGCCCGAGAGCCCCGGCCACCTCCTGCTTCGCGCTGGAGGCCGCCCTTCGTCCTAATCCGCGCCACGGA
Source organism: Triticum dicoccoides (assembly GCF_002162155.2). Classification (NCBI taxonomy): domain Eukaryota; kingdom Viridiplantae; phylum Streptophyta; class Magnoliopsida; order Poales; family Poaceae; genus Triticum; species Triticum dicoccoides. The sequence goes on from NC_041383.1 coordinate 554,356,990, forward strand.
GACGCCCAGCACCTTCCCCCTCACTCCCCCAAACCCTCTGGTGCCTCTCCCCTCTCCACCGAGCTCATTCCCCTCCTCTGCTCTTCCTCCCTCTCATCACCGAACGCGCCTACCGCCGCTGACTTGCACCACCGCGGCCATGGCCCCTCCCTCGTCCCCTTGAGCAGCCCAGGAGCTCCGCCTCGACCCCCTCTTCCTCCCCACCAAGCCAAGCCCCTCAGGAAGCTCTGCATCGCCTCCACGCCGTCATCTTCAGCCTCGACCGCCGCCAATGGTCGCCGCTTGATCCGCAGCAACGAGGACGCCCCCAAGCTCACCAACCCCTTCGTTCGATCTGCTGTGAGCTGCTGCGTCGATCCCCTCCCTCCCCTGGCACTTTTTCTCCCGCTAACGCCAATATCCACCGGAGCCGAGAGCTCTTCGCCGCCGGCCATGTCGCCGCCGTAGCCACCGTTGCCTAGAGCTGCAACCGAGCACGCGGCCGTGCTCAGTGCAACCCCAGGAGGTCGTAACACCCCTCTTTGCCTCCTGTTGTGCTTCCTAACCCCGAAACCCAGTTCACCCGAACGCCGGCGCCGCCGTGAGCTTCATTCCGGTGAGCTCCGGCCACCCCAGCTCGCCCCGGTTGCACCGTTGGATGCGCGGGATCGCCAGCTTTCCGTAGAGCCCAACGGCGCCTCGAATGGTTCCCTGTATCGCAATCCCGAGCCGCCCCACCATTTCTGTCGTCGCCGGCGACAAGTCGCCGGCAGGTTTGACCTGATCGACCTGGGGTTTGACCCCCCAGGGTCGCTGACTAGTGGGGCCAGGCCCTGGTAACTTTAGTTAAATATTAACTAAACCTAATTAGCCACTAACACTGACCAGTGGGCCCCGACCCCCCCTAATCCTTTAATTAAGCAGATAACCCCCTGTTAACTAACTGTGACACTAACATATGGGTCCCATAGGTCAGATTTGACCTGGACAACGCCCGTTGACTTGCTGACGTCACCGTGAAGTCATGCTGACGTAGTAATAGGTTTTCTGGATTTATTATTATTCAGGAAATTCCAGAAAATGCCTAAAACTTCTAAAATTCATAGAAATTCAACCGTAACTCCAAATTAAATAATTTATATATGAAAAATTATCAGAAAAATTCAAGGAATCCATCTGTACCATTTTCATGCATGTTAGAACAACTTATAGCTGCTGTATAGCACAAATCAATTAAATGGCATTTGAATAATCACATATGGAGTTTGAATTTGAATCTTGTATTCAAACCAACCCCATTTAACTTGTTGCTAGATGCATTAGCCCAAAACACATTCATTTTGCCATGTCATGAGCATGCATCATATTGTGCATTGCATTGATCGTGCTTCTTCTGTGTTTGCCGGTGTTGTTCCCCCCCTCGATAGACGTTGTACCGACGATGTGATCGTTGACACTGATGAAGACTCAATGCTATCTTTAGAAGTGCCAGGCAAGCAAAAAACCCCTTGCTCATTCCGATAAAATCCCACTCTCTCGCTCCTGCTCTCTTTTACTGCATTAGGACAACAACGACATATTTGTTACTTGCTGCGGTAGCTGAACCCCTTTATCCTTTGCATGACCTGTCATTGCCATAGTAAATAGATGAAACCCACTAGCATGAGTAGGAGTTGTTTGAGCCCTGATGTGCCTACTCATTCATGCTTGTTTGTCATGCCTGCTACTGCTTAGAGTTGAGTCAGGTCTGATTCATCGGGAATGAATCAGAGGCGTGTGAACATGTCCTACTGTGTGTGAGCTAAGTGTGTGAACACGATTTGGTAAAGGTAGCGGTGAGAGGCCATGTAGGAGTACATGGTGGGTTGTCTCATTGCAGCCGTCCTCAGGAACTGAGTTCTGTGTTTGTGATCCATGAACAGTTACTACCACACATTGGGTTCCGGTAACTCGACCCCTCTCGACTTATTAACCAACATGATCTCTGTCCAGGAGTTGCAACTAGTTTCTGGTGTTTGTAGGTAGTTTTAGTAGTCTACCAAGTGGCACCCGGTACAGGTGGGCTTGGGACAGACTAGGCACAGTGGCCCGGTGTACCAAGTGGCACCCGGATGGTGGGCTTGGGAACCCTGCTCACATCGTTTGGGGCCGTAAGCGACACCCCGGCCGGATCTCCTTGCGGATGGAACCCGAATAGGCGATAAACCTGGACTAGAGACTTGTTCGGTTAGTCAGGTCGTGGCCGACTCCCTCGCCCGGCTTCCGCTTGAAGGTTGCCGAGGTACATGACGTGTACAGGGCGGTAAGTGGCGAGAGCGTGTGTGAAGAAGTACACCCCTGCAGGGTTAACATCATCTATTCGAATAGCCGGATTCCTCGGATATGGAAACTTGGACCCCTGGTATAGTTCATAGACAAGTGAAAGTGGATACTCTAAAATACGCAAGATAAGCGTGAGTGCTATGGATGGCGTTCTCGTAGGGAGACGGGAGCGGATCCATAGTGGTGTATTGATATGGTGAATATGTGGACTCGTGTGCGCCACCTCAAAAGAGTTACTCGCAGTCGTAGTTCAGGATAGCCACCGAGTCAAAGCTGGCTTGCTGCAGTTAAACCCCACCATCCCCTTTGTTGATAATGATGCATATGTAGTTAGTTCTGATGTAAGTCTTGCTGGGTACATTTGTACTCACGTTTGCCTATTTTATGTTTTTCAGAGAGACTTCAGTCTCACTAGTAGTTCCGCTTGGACTTCGACATTTAGCTTGTTACCTCAGCTACGATCTTGTGCCCTCGGCGGGATCTGGTAGATAGTCAGGCTTTCAGCCTTTTTCATTTATAGATGTCTGTACTCAGACATGATAGCTTCCGCATGTGCTTGACTTGTATGCTCTGATTGTTGGGTCATGAGACCCATGTTTGTAATATCTCGCTCCTCGGAGCCTAATGAATAAATACTTGAGTCGTAGAGTCATGTTGTGATGCCATGTTGTGTTTGCACATATCGAGCATATTGTGTGTATGTTATTGAAATGCTTGGTATGTGTGGGATCTGACTATCTAGTTGTTTATCCGTAGTAGCCTCTCTTACCGGGAAATGTCTCCTAGTGTTTCCACTGAGCCATGGTAGCTTGCTACTGCTCCGGAACACTTAGGCTGGCCGGCATGTGTCCTTCTTCGTTCCTGTGTCTGTCCCTTCGGGGAAATGTCACGCGATGAATACCGGAGTCCTGTTAGCCCGCTACAGCCCGGTTCACCGGAGTCCTGCTAGCCCAGTGCTACAGCCTGGATTCACTCGCTAATGACCGACACGTTCGATGCTGGGTCATGGATGCCTGTCCCTGTAAGTTTGTGCCACTTTGGGTTTACGACTAGCCATGTCAGCCCGGGCTCCTTATCATATGGATGCTAGCGACACTGTCATATACGTGTGCCAAAAGGCGCAAACGGTCCCGGGCAAAGGTAAGGTGACACCTGTGGGAATACCGTGCGTGAGGCCGCAAAGTGATATGAGGTGTTACATGCTAGATCGATGTGGCATTGAGTCGGGGTCCTGACAGCGTTGGTATCAGAGCTTGACTGCCTGTAGGATTACCAAGCCAAACTGGTCGAAGTTGAGTCTAGAAATTCTTTAGTTATATAAGGGAATTGATTGTGGGATGGAACGTAAGGCTCTTTTACTCCTTATACCTTATGCCCTTCTGATCTGAGTCATCTTATCTTTCCTACGGGGATTAAGAACTAGGCTTTCTCTTCTTCTATCAGGATCACGTGTTACTAATCCGTAGACTTATAGAATTGTTGGACTTAATCCTCGTTTCAGTTCCTATTACTTCCATATGTTAATTGTTGATCTCGAAACCTTGATATTGTGCCTCTGAGTGGCTATGCCACCATTTTTGTAGCATGTTTCAAATCTTTTTGAGCATTTACAACCGTTATGCTGTCCGAGTCATCTCAGGTCTCTAAACAGTCTGATGCACTTGCAAATTCCTTCCTCCCGTTTCAATGTTCCTTTGGGCCAGATTAACCACACTAATCAGTGAGTTGAGGTACTCTGTTACCTTGACATATATGTTGGAGATATTATTATGACCCTAGGTGTCTTAGGGGATCATCTAGTAATTTAGCCATGATTTGTGTTCCCAGTGTGATGATTCTGGCCATCATTCTCGAAAGCATCCCGTGATGCTACTTAGTAATAGGTATTCTGTTCCTGGGTTCTTGAACCCGAGATTCACTCTACTTACATCATGTTGATAGTAATTGCTAGCTCCCTTAGGTTATTAGTAACCTTTGCGATAGTCCTTAAAGTCCGTGGTATCTTCTTCTTCCAAATACCATGAACTACTTATGGCAGAAGTTCCTCGTTGAACTGAACGATCATAACCAGAGTGCTCTTGATGAGTTCTCCATTATATATTGTGGCTCTGCCAGTTCTACCTTTCTACATGGGTTATCCAGAAGAAATATGTTGAACTTCGTTCGACATGCTAAACCATGCATCCACAACTCAGAAAATCGTATGTTCCTTTGAGTTGTCCCTCTCTAGTTGTCTTCTGACCCTCGTCTATCAATTGATAGTCAAGATTATGTGTGCATTCGTTCATCGATGCCTATTACTTTGGTGGTCTGTCAAGCCATTCTATTCCGGAATGACTAGGAGAAACAAACTCCAGTACCTCATCCATATCTAGGATTAGGTCAAAGCAGTTGTATTCCGCAGATCAAATGCCAATCCAGCTTTTGGTTCTGTTCTACCTTGGAGTATTACCCCCTTTATGTCAGAATTGTCATGAGAACTGCACCAACTCTCATGAATTTTGACGTAGTGATACTTCTCACCATCATTAGTCATTCCTCGGTCTTCGTGTTGATGCAACCGGAATACCGACAAATGAATTGTGATGTGTGAAATCAATACTCCTAGCAACCTTGTTGCTTGGTAGTTAAAGGACAATAATTTCATTCTTCGCGTGTTGGTTTTTGAATCATCCTTCTAAGACTGATCGTGCTACCTAGTCCTTATTTCGGTGCACCCTTCGACTGATGAGTTAGGATCTTGTCAAGTCCTCACTCATTTGATCATATCGTCTTGCCCTCAAAAGCGAGATTGTTCTCGAGCTTAGTAACATATCGGTGGTTCGTGATTTTTCGAAGATCTTCTCGGTAGTATTACCAGGTTGTCACCTGACCGCTATGTTGAGCTCGTGATCAAGTTGGTTTCTTGTGAACCACTCTCTCTCCAAGATCGGTGTTAGATATCCCTGAGCTAGTTGGTTAAGCTAGACAACAACTTGGAGAGTTGGAAGATAAAAGCTTGCCTGACTTAGTTCGTTCCAAAGGGATATTCTTGTGTAGTGTGTGTTGAAGAAAGATGATATCTTCATCGATTGGTCCCTGTGATCAGTTGCTGGACCTATTGTCTCATCAATCCTTTGATTTGAGTGTGGGCTATCGTCAAATCAAATCAGTACCAACGATGTTTGTAATGTTGTTTTACTCGTGGTTTTTCCTCGAGCATACACCATTATGTTCTTTGGGGTCTGACCAATGCTATCACCTGTTCACATAATTAGGGAATTCCATCTTCATGGGAATCTGGATGAATTGTTGTTGAGCCCATCGACAACATCCTTGTCTTCTCCATAATTTTGCTGAACATTAAGCTAGTGTTGGAAACTTTTGAAAGCATTTGTTCATGCTAGCTCATGAAGCATATGTTCGGATGTAAGGAGAGACTTCCTCTAGTTCATGTGCATTGGATGCAAGTTGCCGCCGTGGACTCGAGAAAGTCAATGTTGTTTCCTTTGGAATCATCCCAAATCAGTCATGCATACGTGCGAAGTATTCTGTGGTTCGGAGACTTGCAACCTCCATTCCATATGTATATCCTAGCACACCAAGCCACTGATTGATTTGTTCACGAAAAAGGAGTTGATGTGCTAATCCTAGGTCATGCACAAGACTTCAATATCCTCGATTATGGTTCCCCACCTGAACTCGGTAGTCTTTTATTGTAAGACTACCATGTGATAATGTTTGTCTAGGACAGCATGTTCACATGTTGTAGCAGAACCAGTTCATGTTTTGGAGCTTGCTATCGTAATTCATTTCCCGAGAATCTTACAATGTCATCTCGTCGATTGGTGTTGCAAACTTTCATTTTTCTTCCCAGACTCGATGAGTCTGGAATATCCTGACACCAACCAGATCTGAGTCTCAGGCAGATATGATGGTTGGAACACTTCCCAAGAACTATAATATCGGTCCCTCGGAAACCGGTAAAGTGGATGTCGTGGCCAACACACCCAGCCGGAAGACCTGTTATTATAATATCTTGATTGAGGAAGTTGGCCACCTCCCCATAGGGATCTCGTAGGGTTTACTTCCTAGTTGCCCTTATGGATTTTTGTGTTCCCGAAGTACGACCTTTTACTTGATGTCTAGTTACCAAACCATTTCAATGAATGGGATACGCTAGCACATCAAGGAGAACATTAGGAGCGGAGTGCTAAATGTCTCTCGGTCGATCATCCAGATTTCGTCCCCTTGGCCTCGCTAAGGTGAAATCTGAGAAGGTGTTATCTCCCTTTGCATCTGCATCCTCCATCACCATTCATCATGGTAGCAAGTTGTGTTGCCAGGATCCTTGACACGGATATTGGTAGAATCTTGATGATTGTGGAAATGCTCAAGTTCTTGAGAGCACGCACAAGCGCTACGTGTTATCATCGGCACTAACTCGGATTCCTCTCAGTTTTCCTCGACAATGCTATGACCCTTTCAAACAGTGAATTCACTCTCTATTGTTGGGTTCTTCCCCCAGTTACCAGAATCATTCCCAGCATTTGCATTTTGTTCCCAGCTTGCACCGCCGATGTGCCATTCTACCATGGGTCTCTTCCATTTCCGGTGGTAAGCAAATTCATCCATTACGTTGTCTTCAACAAGGTAATCCACATCATCCAAGTCCGGGTATGCCATTCTACCGACCCCCCTCCAAACGATCGCTCGAGAATTGCCTTAGGCTGGTTTAAAGAGTTTCAACGATCTTTGAATCAAAGGTAATTCTTTTTGCCACTTAAGGGGATATTTCTACGAGTCACCTTCCCTAAGGTGCATCGTTATGGTATCATGGAAACTCAACTCCTCGCTACGTTGACAACCGTTCACCACCCTCTTAGGTGTGGAATTGTGGTCTACCTAGTGAACCTTCGTCATCTGCTTCACTCCATTCCTATGGATGTGTGCTTCGCCCCTCAGCTCGAGAGATGTTGCTATGTCTCATTCCGTGAGTTAATCCTGAGTTGTTCGACCTTCGAGAAGAACCATTCTTTTAGGGTCTTTCCTTTCCTCTCGTTGTCATGTTAGTTGGAGTTCTCAGAGCAAGACTTCGAGACAATGTTGGTGAACGAATCAACGTTCAATTAGAGTGCAACTCGATCGTGAAGATTATACTAGTTTGCGTTTCCCCTTCGTCTTACCCTATACTTGAATCTCGGGTCGAGATTCTTGTTTAGTGGGGGTGAGTTGTCACATCCCTAGCTTCTGGTAATGCTCTAGGCTAGCTTCATGTGTGCATCATGTCTATATTCCGAAAGTTGAAATGAGGAAATTGAAAGCCTCGGAAATCATTTTAATAAAGGGGCAAGAAACCCTAAAATTGCAATCAGTAAATCCAAAATGCCCTAGAAATAGCTCTGACAATTTTGGCAAGAGTTATAAATCAAACCAAAATTTTGGGACATTTCTAAGGAATTATTTGGGCTCTGATTTTAAATCAATATTTTATTTGAATTTGGAGTTATATTCATAATATATAATGAATATATTTTCAAATGCCCTGAGATATTTTATGTTTATGAGGAGTAGACCTTAAGTGACATAAAATTATCCAGGGGAGTTTTGGCACTGTTTTCAAATTTATTTGAATTTGAATTCAGTGGCAATTAAATAGAAAACAGAACAGATATATAAAAAAAGAGAAGCCCAGCCACTTACCTGGCGCCTACCTGTGCGGCCTGCTGCAGAAACCGGCCCAGCCCATCTCCACTCCCCCCCCCCCTGTCGTCTTCCTCCTCGCCAGAAGGACCGAGGCGTGGCGCACGCCCGAGAGCCCCGGCCACCTCCTGCTTTGCGCTGGAGGCCGCCCTTCGTCCTAATCCGCACCACGGAGACGCCCAG